>NW_012090517.1:0-309 GCF_000956235.1 Wasmannia auropunctata | reverse complement strand
GTGACTGGAGTTCAGACGTGTGCTCTTCCGATCTAAGGTATAATCAATTATTGCATTACTTTTATAAATTATTTGTTATTAATTAAATCTATTAATTATCTCTTAATTTCTTTTAATTGTAATTAATAGTAAAAAACGTAAATAAATACAAATAAAAAAATAATGTAAAAAATGTAAATATCTATTTATATTTTTCAAAATAATACATATATGCATTTTCAGAATGCAATAGAGATCAAAATAGCATTATAAAAATTATTAAACCACTCAATGATTGTAACAAATTATATATTAGCCGGTATTTATTCA
>NW_012090516.1:0-459 GCF_000956235.1 Wasmannia auropunctata | reverse complement strand
CAATTTATATTTAAATCGGATCCAGACGTTTCGGCTTCAATTAGGCCATATTCATTGGATCAATATAAATTATAGTCAATTAATAAAACATAGAGACTTAAAATTAAATTAAAATTACATTAAATACGCAACAGTAGAGACTTAAAACTATTGTACATGTTTTCGCTATTATAAAAAATCCATTTTTATTTGGATGTCTATTTATTTGACATATTTGAGTTGAATATCCGATGTCTGTCTTATAGCGACGTGATAATTTCTTGCGGAATTCCCGGGATTGTGCGGTTAAGACACCGCACAATCCCGGGAATTCCGCAAGAAATTATCACGTCGCTATAAGACAGACATCGGATATTCAACTCAAATATGTCAAATAAATAGACATCCAAATAAAATGGATTTTTTATAATAGCGAAACATGTACAATAGTTTTAAGTCTCTACTGAGATCGGAAGAGCA
>NW_012090515.1:0-551 GCF_000956235.1 Wasmannia auropunctata | reverse complement strand
TTGCTCACGGCGTTGGTCACGGTCAATGGCATTTCATTACATTTTTTCTTTCGGCAACGATCCGTACGTATTTGATTACGTAGGCCTTTTCTGTGCGGCCCCGGGGACTCGACGTTCGCGTTATCTGCTGCGCGTAACGTGAGAACTTTGCCCGCTCGGCTCGCCGGTAGCGTTTCTACGCTGACCATCGGCATATTTATTTTTACTGCCTTTTGGGTCATATTTATTATGCTTCTAGGGCATCTATTCCTTTTTGGTTTCACCAGGCAATTGCCTATGAATACTCCTGGAGCCAGTTCTTCGGAATTTATTACTCCGATTCGGTTTACCTTCGTGTATGCCCGTGCTATTGTTTCGCTACGTGGCTTTAATTTCAGTTTTGCGAATGGAATGTTGTGTCGCCTATGTCGAGTTGTTTCTTCCCGAGATCGCATTTCGCGTTTTGTTTCTGCAGAAAGTCAATACCCAAAATTCCTTCATATTCGATAGGAAAATCGTCTCGTACTATGAAGACGGTATGGCGAACTTTTCGGCTGTCTCTTATACACATC
>NW_012090514.1:0-457 GCF_000956235.1 Wasmannia auropunctata | reverse complement strand
AAAAAGGTTCCGGGTCTGATGAAGGACGAGAATAACGGCGCGATCATGACCGAATTCATCGGGCTTAGAGCGAAAATGTATGCCTTACGCGTCGATGGTAAGAGAGACACAAAGAAGGCTAAAGGCGTCAAGAGCAACGTTGTAACGAAGTCGATAACATTCGACGATTACGTGCGATGTCTGCAGGACGTAACTGAAATGACGCGAAAGCAGTCTTGCATAAGATCCAAGCTGCACGAGGTGTATACAACGTCTGAAACGAAAATTGCTCTAAGTCCGCATGACGATAAGCGATACATTGTACCTGATTCTATCGATCATTCTACTCTACCGTGGGGGCATTATAAGATATCATTGTAAATAAATAAAAACTCATTTTTGCATAACACATATTTTGTAATCAAATAATTTTTATTGTAACAAAAGAAAAAAAATTTTTATAATATTGTATATTTGT
>NW_012090513.1:0-383 GCF_000956235.1 Wasmannia auropunctata | reverse complement strand
TCGCTGCGTTGGCCTCTCTCTTGATCGATTCCTCGCCAACGGCATGCTCGGCGATCTGTTTGCAGAGGTTCGACGATGGGTTTGAAGCGTCTCTCCAACGCGATATCCTCGTCTATTCTGCCAGTTTTGAGAGCGCGATGCTTCTTGCGAATCGACTTGCTTGTTTTCGCGATCTGCTTCTCTATTTTCTCGCGATGTGATATTAGCGTCCATTGTGTGTTGTCCAGATGACATATCGACGTTGACTAATCGCGCTACGGTACCGCGAACTCGTTAAATCCTTTTCTGTATCGCCCGTTGTCGAGCGGACTGTCCTTGTCGATCACCAGGAATCCGTACTTGTGCCGCCAACAGGTACGGCACCTGTCTCTTATACACATCTC
>NW_012090512.1:0-356 GCF_000956235.1 Wasmannia auropunctata | reverse complement strand
CCGCTATTCCCTCTTTCGTACAACCTGTTCGGGCGCCATTAAAACGACCTGCTGTTGATGCGCGGTATAGCTCGTCGGTATCGGAACGGTGGCAGGGATCGCCAGCAGGTTCAGGAGAGAGAGTAGCGGAACAATAACGAAATCGAACGAATTAGGTTAAATTAATAAAATAAATATATTCCGAAATAAATAAAATAAAGGTACATCGTATAACAATTCATCGCAAGATATAAAAGAAACCCGTAAACAATAAGTCGTAGAATAAAGATCCGGCGCAATATAACAAAAACCAACGAGATTCGCGGGACGGTCCCCTATGTCTGTCTCTTATACACATCTCTGAGCGGGCTGGCAAG
>NW_012090511.1:0-1003 GCF_000956235.1 Wasmannia auropunctata | reverse complement strand
ATAGAATGTGGCCCTGATTAAGGAGCATTCCGATACGCCCTATTTAGGAAACCCTTGATGCGGGCATGAGAGAGAATTCAGACATGCCTTACTACGATATATCTGACTTGTGCCTGATCAGGGAACGCACAGGCACGCCCTACTAAGGTATGCATGATTTGTGCCCTACTAATTGTTAGAATATTTGAAATTTCTAATACAAAAAATAAATTTTTTAAAATTATTTTCTAATATTAAATAATTATGTACTTTTATCAATTAATATTGTTTATACTTAATTAAGTAGGGGAGAGTCCTGTACTTTCTAAATTTTCTGGAGTGAATCTCACTCCAAAATAGTGAAAATTCACTCCAAAAAATTTAGAGAGTAAGTTGGCATGATTTTTTTTTCATTTGGGTCTAGCGAATTTAAGCAATGAATTTTGAAACGCTATTAGTGTCATTCGAAAGATCATGGATCAAGGCAATTTTTTGCTGTAACTTATTTTCTATCTTGATCCAAAAAAAGTTATAATTAATTCGAAAAAGGAAAAATTTAGTTTTTTCTTATAGATCTTGTAAGTTGGCAGTATATAAAAAGGTCGAAAAAAAAAACAATAAATAAGCCACAAAATAAATTGAAAACAACATAATTTTAAAGTTTAATATACAGGGTGGACCATTTTAATCCATCCAGTCAAATATCTCGAAAATCAAGCCCGGAAGAGAAAAATTTTTCAGACAAAAGTTTTCGGACTTCGAGGGGGACATAAGATGATAACATTGGTTTGAACCTGAGTGGCGTTGTCAAGGTCAGGACAAGGTCACTTTGAATTTTTTAAACGGAACTCCCCGTTTTTCATTGCATATTCTTGTAGCTTATTTCGAGAACTTTTTAGAACACATAGATAAAATGTTTTTTGATTAAGTAAATCTCGAGTTATAAAGCTTGAAAGTTACAATATCACCGGTATTAGCATTATCCAAAGTGTCCGAACAATGGCTGAAACGTTTTGAATGTTGT
>NW_012090510.1:0-343 GCF_000956235.1 Wasmannia auropunctata | reverse complement strand
TGGAGTTCAGACGTGTGCTCTTCCGATCTCCGCCCTTTTTAGGGCGACCAATATTTTTTTACGTGGAACATTTCTTACGTAGAAAAGCTTAAGAAAGAAGGAGAAACGTAAAAAAAAGAAAAGAATTAGATATCAAATATTAATTTATTGAAAAAAAATATTATACGGCATTACATGAGCGTTCATGTAATACCGTATAATATTGTTTTTTTTTTTTCAATAAGTTGTTAATATTTAATATTTAAATCTTTTCTTTTTTTTCACGTTTTTATCGTTCAGTTCACATTCGTTAAGTTCAGTGCACTCTGTGCCGAATTTGCCGCGCTCTGATTGTGAAATTTCA
>NW_012090509.1:0-444 GCF_000956235.1 Wasmannia auropunctata | reverse complement strand
TGAAATTGTTCTTAAATGACGTTAGTACATATTGTAAGAACTATTTGGCATGATTTTGAACAATCATGTTCTATTTCTTAAAAAATTTAAAATTGTAGATTGCTAATTATCAGATAGATGTAGAATATATCCGTTTACTACACGATATTCACTCAGACAATATAGACGGTCATACATGGAGAGGATATATTATATTAAATACTTCGCAGCAAGAATCAATACAAGAAATTAAAAATTGTAATAATGTGAAAAGACCTGTTTGCTTTATATTTTCAGCCTTAGGGTCGCAATGGCCCGGAATGGGTATAAATTTTAATAATATATGTATACTAATTTATTTATAGTAGTACAAAATAATTAATTAATATCAGTTTTAAATTAAAATCAGGTCAAAATTTATTAAAATTCCAAGTATTTGCAAATACAATAAGAATGTGCGATGCT
>NW_012090508.1:0-320 GCF_000956235.1 Wasmannia auropunctata | reverse complement strand
AAAACCCGACAGTGTTAAGGCAGTTTCCTGTTCGCTCAACTCCAGATTCGCTTAATCTTAGGTGTTCACACAAGTCCTGGCGCATTATATTTGTTTGCAAACCTAAATCTAAGAAAGCCCTGCATAGATGTCCGCGACCAAACCGATCGTATATTTTCACGGAGGCAGTTGCAAGCAGTACTTGATTACTATTTTGATTATGACATTACCAAATATTGAGCTGCATTCGCCAAATTTTTTCAATTCTTCGAAATTAATTTAACCGATAATTAAGAAGTCAAGTCTCGTGTACTCGCTTCCACCCTTGTTTACTTGTGTCT
>NW_012090507.1:0-373 GCF_000956235.1 Wasmannia auropunctata | reverse complement strand
TTTTTGTTAATAACTTTTTAACGAATAACGAGCGACGGCTAAAACCACCTGAAGGTTACTTGCGGTCATGCCCTTGACAACATATATAAAGGTCAAGGTCATTGGAGCAGCCTCCCTTCATCGATATATTTACCGGAACGCTATTACAAGTCGACCATAAACCGACCATAATGATTTTGGAACATGGATCTAAGAATCAATGGATGGAGCGTAGAGTGGATTCATTGGCAAGGGGATTGCCAAATTTGCGGTAAGGGGAATGATAGTGCTCTCCTCTTCTATCCGCTTATCGTCTCTTTCTACAAGAAGACCCCATCGGCTTGGTAACGAAATTAACCGAAGACGTCCGAACGATCCGAAGATACTCGAAAAC
>NW_012090506.1:0-345 GCF_000956235.1 Wasmannia auropunctata | reverse complement strand
TATCCCCTGTGTGCCTTGTCGACTCAGTACATTATACGAAGTTATACGATTAGGACATAGGATAATCGAGGATCTCGTCGGTCGTCTCGAATAGAGTCGCGCGGATAGTGAAAGATGAACTCCTCGGGAAGCAGAGTGCATGAGCCGCGACAATTATTTGTTATTAAAAATCCGTTTTTGCCGAAATGATAAACAGAATACGGCAGAATACATTTTAAAGAAATTGTTTTTTCGTATTTTAAATGGTATAATTAATAGTCGATACTTCTTCAGAAAGAAAGCTATCGGTTTTTCTTATTAATTATTAACAATACAATTTTTCTTCGCTCAAAAATCACTAGAAAT
>NW_012090505.1:0-324 GCF_000956235.1 Wasmannia auropunctata | reverse complement strand
TATCCCCTGTGTGCCTTGTCGACTCAGTACATTATACGAAGTTATACGATTGTTTTTCTCTATCCTTCGAGTGGATCTTAATTTGCCAATAACCGCTTTTCAAGTCCAACGTGGAAAACCAGCTGTTACCCGCGAGTTGATCAAGGATGTCGTCTATACGAGGCAATGGATAGGAATCATTTACCGTGATTGCGTTAAGCTTTCTGTAAATCCACACAGAATCTCAATGTTCCGTCTTTTTTTCTTACTAAAACAGCTGGAGACACCCATGGACTTTTTGACTCTTCTATAATTCCTTGTTCCTTCATTTCTTCAATAATTTTA
>NW_012090504.1:0-389 GCF_000956235.1 Wasmannia auropunctata | reverse complement strand
TTTCGCTTTCAGTTTTGTCTACCTTATTCGCTCTCCAAAAGAAGAGAGTTGGTAGAGCGATAGCTGCAGCTCGTACTGCTCTCTTTTCAATGTTTGTTCCGAACTTTTTGGGAACAAATCATATCCCTCGAGAAGATTTCATCACAAAGCATACGAGAACCATGGCTAAAACGCTCTTCGCGGGTGGAGAGGATGTCTGTATCCTTGTAGCCGCGCGACGGTACGTATATGTATATAGAGAAAAGTTCTAATTACAAGTTCCAGAGACGAACTTTCTCACTCCACAAAGGACGTCCGCTAGTGAAACCCATGATTCTCGTAAGTTCAACAGGATACATCTTAGAAGTTTTCGGACCTTACTTCGCGGATGGTAAAAATAATGATGCAAA
>NW_012090503.1:0-718 GCF_000956235.1 Wasmannia auropunctata | reverse complement strand
AAAACTATAACATACTAAAGTTTCAGCTAATTTCACCAGAGCCATAAACCTATGGTTTTGTGAGAGGTCTTTTTGAATTTGACATTAAACAGACAACAAACATTTGACTAGAGAAAATATATTAAAAGAAATTATATATGGGAAAATATATATCGGAAATATACATATACAGAAAAACTAGAAAACCAAATACTTGTGTATGTTATTGAAATCACCCTTTTTCCCGCTTGGATAAGGTACTTTACACCCAAAAATATAAAAAATCTCCGTCTCTGATAATAACAATCTAGAAATAGACATTTCCTCGTCAAGTCTATTATAGGTATTTGTAATTTTTTTTTCTTTTAGTAAATTATGCTATAAGTAGTACAAATCAAATCCAACGCAAACGATGGAGGTAATTTAGAAGAGATTGGCATGTACCGATGAAATAAACAAGGAAAATAAGAAAGTGATTGAAGAACATTTCATAGTTATAAGCCGGATCTTGATTGACAAAATTTATCCCTTATAATACTTCGACGTCTGCGTGAATAGCTATATGTAACAGCTATGCACGCAGCGTCGAAGTAGTATCGGACATTGTTAAGGCTAGGCTAAATTGTCCTACGTTTCGAAACTTGCGTAAACAGTTTCGTAACTGTGTCAAGAAATTGTTTATAATCGCTTATACCTTGAAAGAATTTCGCAAAGTTTCTTGCGACAAACGTAGAATAAT
>NW_012090502.1:0-873 GCF_000956235.1 Wasmannia auropunctata | reverse complement strand
CGTGTGCTCTTCCGATCTGCATTTTTGGAATGGTTTGTCGGGCGTATCCGTTATTACTAATGGCATTTTCGTTTTACGGCTAAGTTTATTTTTCTGGCAATATTCACATTTATTAATGTAATCCTCGATATCTCTAGTTATTCCTCGCCAGTTATGTAGTAATCGAATTCGATTTAGTGTTCTCGCTACTCCTTGATGTCCTCCTATTGGTGAGTCATGATATTCAAAGAGTATCTGCCGCTTTTCGTCCGCGGTGTGATCTTTCGTTGTCTCTTCTTCTTCTTCTTCTTCGCGTGTGATAACGCTCACCGTCGAGTATCGGATTTCTACTCAGCGCATCCGCGTTTGTATTACCTTTTCCGGCTTTGTGTACGATTTCGTAATCGTATTCTTCTAGTTTTAATCGCCACTTAATCAGTCGTGATCCTGGATCGGTTACATTGAATAGCCATATTAGAGGTCGATGATCCGTCACGATTTTAAAGCGTGATCTGAGGCGTCTGACGTTACCAGGAATTCCTTCGTGAAGTCCGGGTAATTTAGTACCGGCGCGGTGATTAGCTTCTCCTTTAACAGCTGAAACGCGTGTTGTTGCTCCGCCGCCCAGTTGAATTTCTCCCCTTTCGCGAGAATTCCTCGATAAATCGTCGGTAATATCCCGCGAGTCCAATAAATGATTGTACGTCCGTGACTGTTTTAGGAATGGGAAATTTTGTTACCGCCTCTAATTTTGACGGATCCGGCGAGATTCCCCGGTCCGTTATTACATGACCTAGGTAGATCACTTCCTTCCTGAGGAATTCGCATTTATCGGGCTGCAGTTTCAATTTACTGCTTCGTAAGCGCTTGAGTACTGCGACGAGTCTCTCGTTG
>NW_012090501.1:0-545 GCF_000956235.1 Wasmannia auropunctata | reverse complement strand
TCCAGGTAGGCAGGTGGCGAGCGGGAGTTGGGGGAGTGTTTTAGGCGGTAGGTCATGTAGGCTGTATCGGGTAAAACCGATCGGTCTGCATGAAATCCGTCACGCACGTGGTACCGGGCCACGTGTGTCTTCCCCCTCATGGTGGGACGAGGAGGCCTCGGCCGAATCGTCGCTCCATGAAGGGGTTCACGAAGATTTTTCTCCTCCGCGCAAACAAAAAAAAGGTTAGGTTAGGTTAGGTTAGGTTAGGTTAGGTTAGGTTAGGTTAGGTTAGGTTAGGTTAGGTTAGGTTAGGTTAGGTTAGGTTAGGTTAGGTTAGGTTAGGTTAGGTTCCTGGCTCCCCGGGTGGGTGCGTGGCTGAGTCCCGCAGCCTCAACCCGTGTGGAGAGCGGAGAAAACCGCAACCAGGCGCGTCCCCGGGTGGCGGATAGGGGAACGGCCTCCTATGGATTGGAGGTTAGCCGTGAATAACCCTTCAAGGGGAATAAGCGGCCGCGGACCAAATCCGGGCAGAGCGGGCTCGTGAGCCTTGGGTGGCAACCGGT
>NW_012090500.1:0-544 GCF_000956235.1 Wasmannia auropunctata | reverse complement strand
ATTGAGATTGAGACGGAACCGAGATCGAGACACATCCGCGTTCGAGAGACAACCGAGCTTGAGGCAGAACCGAACTCAACTCATTGACGATGTACAGAGAGAAAAGAATTCACCTGTGTAGGGGTGAAAAGGGGAAGCAATGACGTATGCTTACTTGAGTGCGAATCAGCTGATCGGCAGCTGATCGGCAGCGAAAAACAACAAGGAATGTCAAGGTCTCGGCACCGTAACGAAATAATAGAGAATAACATGTTTTACACGCTGAAATAATTCGCGATGCGAGAACGTGAGATATAGCTAGAGCGGTACAAAATTTTAATGCCGAATTATGAAATTGATTTAGATAATTTTCCTTTATCAAACTCCAAACACCGCTCAAACGTCGATTCTCGCCGTTTGAAGCTCGGAAACGTCGTATCCTTGCGTTCGCGGCGTTTCCACCATTCAAACGTCGAATCTCGACGTGCGAAGCGCGGAACCGCCGGATCCGAGCGCCCGCGACGTTCCCACCGCTCAACTGAGTCGACAAGGCACACAGGGGATA
>NW_012090499.1:0-432 GCF_000956235.1 Wasmannia auropunctata | reverse complement strand
TCTGACGACGCGTTGTCGTCTGTCAAACGGACGACATATCAGACTTAGAGACGAGCCGTCGATTCGTTCGGACGTGCTGAGCTCTGTTCTGTCTATTCGCTGCGTTGTTTGTTCACAGTTATTATAATAAAGCGTGTTCCTTGTGTTTCTAATTGGTGTTCCTTCTTATTTCTCCGCGACCTTCCGGTGCGCGTGCGCGAACGCGGGTGCGGAAGTGCGAACGTTACGCGGGCGAGTGCGTGATCGCGCCCCGGGCGTAACATTTTGGGGGCTCGTCCGGGATCGAACGGACGAGCGGATCGTAAAAAAAACGATCAGTGAACAGTCTTGTGAAGTGATGGCGACGACGAGAAAGAGGGCATGCGAGCGAACGGCGGGAGGCGAAGAGACACCGACTCTGGCGGAGGTCCTCCGCTCTACGCTGGAGGAATT
>NW_012090498.1:0-513 GCF_000956235.1 Wasmannia auropunctata | reverse complement strand
TCGACCCTGCTCGTTCGTCTTTGTCTTCCGTACAATTCGCCGTCGGCAACCCGATCCTGGCCCGATCGTGAGAGTTCATTGCCTCCGTATTTACACTCGGATTGCTGAAAGTAATCAGCGACAGTAACGAGCTCGTAACAGAGAACATCGAGATAACGTCCGTAGGAACTATATTGTCTGACCTGCGTGCTCCGTTTCTCCCGCGGTGAGCCAGTCGTTCCGAGGCCGATGTCTCTCTCCCTCTCGCTGCTTGGTGTAGACGATTTCCTAATGTCGCCGATCTATACCTACGGTTACGCTCACGAGGATAGAAAAAGTTAAATAAAGCGCGCGGCAATAGGATCGAAAATGCGCGCGGATACGCTCGCCTCCCTAAATCGGGGAGGACGCAGGATCCGAAACCGCGCTTCTTCGGTCGGGTGTTGTGACCCTTGTGACGGACGGTCAAAAAAAAACGTCACGTCACAATATATATATATATATATGTTACGGGACAGTAGATATCTTTATTCG
>NW_012090497.1:0-477 GCF_000956235.1 Wasmannia auropunctata | reverse complement strand
TAGTTAGTGTAGTAATAAAACCATTTATAAATTTAGATATCATTTATATAGCATATTTTTTCAATAATGGTAATTATACGTTTTTAGTATAAAAATATTATATATATTGGCAGTTTTAAGGACTTTATATAAAAAACTAAAATAATGGTTGTTTTCAGGACGGTCCTTAAAACTACCGATACACATATATAGGTTTCAGGTCGTACCTGATAACTACCACAAGTCCTCAAAACTGCCGATGCATGCTAAAAGTCGTGCTGAAAACAGCCTTTTCACATACATATATATATATATGTATATACACATATCTGTATAAATGCCGTAAAAAGTTCAGGGCCACCTAAATAACATTTGAAAGGTTTGTAATATACGATTGAAATTTATAGAGATGCAATGGGATCACAAAGTCTATTGTTTAACCACAAATACACCATTCTCCACACCTCATGGGGGAAAGAAAGGGGTCAAAAAATCTTA
>NW_012090496.1:0-544 GCF_000956235.1 Wasmannia auropunctata | reverse complement strand
TGTGTGATGCGGTATTCAGTGATTCAACAAAGAATTGTGTGAATAAAATATGTTTATTAAAAAAACGATGGTTATAATTTCTTCGCACTCACACACTCGATCATTCAACACACACGCACTCGTTGGATCGATAAGGAAAACGAATTTCCTTCGATCTCGCTGAAGCGCACAATAACGGACACACGCGCCGTGTCGTCGGTCACAACGCGAGAATCACTGTACGCTTCGTCGTAGAAAACTCGAATTCCGCGAAAGCCGAAGGATCTCTCACATCCAACGTTAACGCGTTTCACGAAAATCGCAGGATTCCGTATGTTCGCAATAATTGAAACTGCACTACGCACTATCGCGTATTATGTGATGCGCGGTATTCACGAGACTGTAGACTTGCTCGCGTAAGTTCGCGTATTTCGCGAAAATTGTCGAATCCGGTTTTAACAGAATTATTGCGGCATCGCCCGATCTGTTAATTACCGAAAGCGTATTTCAACGGCCACGAAATTCACTAATTACGACGCGGAACTTGATTAACGTTGCGCCGGGA
>NW_012090495.1:0-565 GCF_000956235.1 Wasmannia auropunctata | reverse complement strand
TTTGGTTTAGAGCTCAGCTCCCTGGCGACCTTCTTGCAGGCTTTGGCCTCCTTAACATCCTCCGCGAAGAAAGTGCCGAAGAGCCACTCGTCAATCGGAGCCGAGTCTGCCGTATTTTTTCCCAACCAGTTCAAAGCCGGTTTAATAAATGCTCGTTTCTGCATCGAGAGACGGTATTGGAGATCTGCAAGCAGACGGATCCCCTCGGCTATGCGTTGGAGGGCCTTCCTACCTTCCTCCGATAACAGCTGGTCCGTTTCCTCTGTCAATAAAACGAAGACCCCTGAGCCACACGCATTCAGGGCCGCTGCTAGCTGCGATTAATGCGCCACCTGCGCATCGTCCCTCTTTAGAGCGGATGCTGAGCTCTTCAAGGTAGGGAGTAAAATCTTGTTAATCTTAGGCGGACCTAAGAAAGAGAGCTCTCCCTTAATTTCGTGCTCAGACAGCAATTGCGTCCTCAGGGTGTCCGGGAGGCCGGTGTGGACCGTGTCGCGAGCCGAGGCGAGCGCAGTAGGATCCCATGCCGAGTCGACTGGTGGGTCTGCATGCGTACCGAAAAGCT
>NW_012090494.1:0-313 GCF_000956235.1 Wasmannia auropunctata | reverse complement strand
ATCCATCTTTCACGCACGTGTACGACACTATAGGAACACGTATACCGCACTGGCTGTGCACGTGATCACCGGCAGCGAACGTTTCCGAAGCAATTACGCGAGTACCGGAAAACATACGCGAGAACTGGGAGAGTATCCCACTTCTGAGCTGTAAGATGTAAAATAATTTTTGAACTTTTCACTCAGAAAAGAATAAAGATTATACGAATGAGACGCTATTCTTTATTAGTTCTATATACTCTGTCAAGATGTCCGATCGCGGGAAGACGTGCACGTCGTATGCTTTCGAGCGAGGATAAATCAGGAAGGTTTA
>NW_012090493.1:0-373 GCF_000956235.1 Wasmannia auropunctata | reverse complement strand
TCTATATATTTTGATTGTATTTCAAGCTTGAATGAACACAGTTATGTCCGATTACAACTTAATACGAAACGTGAGTAAGCAAATAAATAGCTACGTACATACTTCAGATTCTACATCGTCGTTTCAAGTACTGTTTTAACAATCTTTGCTATCAAAACATTATGCATTAAACATTGTATAATTTTATTTGAAGAACCAAAACGCTTATTATATTTCTTACGTCTTGAAAACATTTTTAAAACATCTCAAATAAATCTTAAATCTTACAATTAATTGGATAAATTAATATCATTTAAAAATAATAAAATTTTTCAATCAAAATTGAATAAGCTATCTACACTTTATAGAAAAAAATAGTTTACCATAAAGATAA
>NW_012090492.1:0-320 GCF_000956235.1 Wasmannia auropunctata | reverse complement strand
CAGATTATGCAATCAGTGTGAGGCCGAGATATCGTACAAGAGTTACAAGGTCTAATAGGTAAAATACTCCTCTGTCCCAATTTCTGAGTGAAGGGACTCACTCATAACAGGATGGCCGAATGTAAAGTAAGCGGTCTTGTATAGACGCGCATTGGCGCGCCTATCGAATGACGTAACGAAGTATGACGCATGCATAAAAGGGACGAGTGCAGGTAGCGCGAGGAAGCAGGCTTCTTATGTAGAAGGACAAGGGACGGGCAGAACTAGATAGACGGTGAAACTGTAAGGACGTGAGAGTTACTGTTCTCGAGTATAGATTA
>NW_012090491.1:0-797 GCF_000956235.1 Wasmannia auropunctata | reverse complement strand
AGAGGGAGAGAGACATCGGCCTCGGAACGACTGGCTCACCGCGGGAGAAACGGAGCACGCAGGTCAGACAATATAGTTCCTACGGACGTTATCTCGATGTTCTCTGTTACGAGCTCGTTACTGTCGCTGATTACTTTCAGCAATCCGAGTGTAAATACGGAGGCAATGAACTCTCACGATCGGGCCAGGATCGGGTTGCCGACGGCGAATTGTACGGAAGCAAGACGAACGAGCAGGGTCGACGCCGAAACTCGATGAGGAACCCGAGCCTAATTTGAAGTCCGCGCTACCGGTGGCGAGCCAGCTGATCACGTGCGACACCGGGATTCGCGGGCGTCGCGCTCGCAGGGCAAGGGCCAATCGGCGCACTATTAGCCGATCGCGTGACACCCTGCTGCCTGCGTGCTGCCGGAAGGACCGTTGAGCGACACTTGTGCTGTAGTCGCGCGTGGGACAGGACGCAGGATCCCGCTTAGTTGCCGAGTGCCGAAAAACTTTGAGAGAACATCTTCCGTAGCTGCCGCTCTTGGTGAGACGAACGTTAGAGATTACAATTGTCAGCCGCCAGTTTCATTGTCGGGCGGATCGCGCTATTGCAGTTTCGTTGTCCGCGTAATCGTATGTTCGTGTGTAGAGTGCGCCATCCGCCCGGTATAGAGTTACGCGAATCGAGTAGAGTATTTTGCGCTCGCCTTGCCACAGCCGGGTCACTTGTGCGTTAATTACATGTTATTTTGTGTTTCTTTCGCGTTATTGAGTGTCCGAATTATTGCGTGTTAGCGTGCCGAATGTCGGCA
>NW_012090490.1:0-394 GCF_000956235.1 Wasmannia auropunctata | reverse complement strand
TTGGTAGAGATATTTTGTAAGTTGGCTGTTTTTGTAAGAGTTGCACGCTGAGAGTCGACAGATTTTCCCCACATCAAGAACTAAAAAATTTTTTTTTTCGAAAACGAGGCAAAACACGTTCTTGGAGTTTTTTTCTAAGATGTAGGAAAACTGAAAGTATATAAAAAATATTTTTTCAGATTTTTCGACTCTCTCCCCGATTGTTAAAAAAATTGTTGAAATGTTTATTGTTAAATAAACAATGGAAAACAAAACATTTTTGGAATCTTCATTTTTTTCTCGTAAACTAGAACATTTTTCGCGTATTTTGAAAAAAAAAGCAGTTAGCTAGCATTATTAGTAACAGAGCTATGAATATTTGAAAAATAAAGTAGTCTAATTTTTAATTGTTTAA
>NW_012090489.1:0-425 GCF_000956235.1 Wasmannia auropunctata | reverse complement strand
ATGTGCAAAACCCGATCGCCAACCTACCTATAGTGCACACCGGATAATGCCAATCATACATGAAAAAATTGCAAAGTTTGACAGAATGCACGGACTTGCTAAAATTTTTCTCGGGGATGCGGTTTCCAGTGTCATAAAGTTGGAATATTTCTCTTTAATTTGAAAAAAAAAACAAGTCGCTACGATTTTTTTTCACAAAGTTACAGCATTTTGAAGTAACCCTTGTATTTTTCTCATGTATGATCAACATTACCCGATGTGCACTATAAGTAGGTTGACGATCGGATTTTGCACACCGTGTGTGTATATGTGTATGTTTTACACACGCCCGCACTCACACAATGTGCAAAATCCGATTGCTAACTCCCTATAGTGCACATCGGACAATGCCAAACATACATGAGAAAAATACGAGGGTTACTTCA
>NW_012090488.1:0-375 GCF_000956235.1 Wasmannia auropunctata | reverse complement strand
TATCCCCTGTGTGCCTTGTCGACTCAGTTATGCTATACGAAGTTATTACGTTAACGCCCGATACTTAATTCGGCACTCTCGATACGATTTATATCCTGTGTTCTCTATTTGATTCTCGCGATTTATTTATTCGCGATATTATTATTCGTGTAAAATTTCTATTCAGTAATATTACGTAATTTGAGATAGTCTTTAGAATAAACAGCAAAGAGCAGTATTATGGTACGAATAATATTATAGTTGAATAAAATTTCCCAACAAAATTATTGTACTGCTGTAATGCAATATATCGTACACAGAGAAAACTTCCTCTTAAAATTTATCCCATGAAAATCATGTTAATCGTGGGACAACATAGTATTTCGACAAATTTTA
>NW_012090487.1:0-944 GCF_000956235.1 Wasmannia auropunctata | reverse complement strand
CAAATTTTACATCTCGCACTTTCATAAATTGACCACGCATATATAACAAAATGCATCAGCATCATATTTACACTTTCTCGACGACATTTTAACTTTTTCTAGACTTGTACAAAACACCTGATTATTATTTATCACTCAAGTGCCATCTGGAGGCACTGTGTGAATGTAAAAACCCCACTTTTATATCGCGGTATCTTTGAATGTATTAGAATTAATTAAAATTCCTATAAAAATTCGAAAATGAGTATTATTACTATAACTGTCACAAAAGCAAACTTTACAGGGTAAAAAGGTATTTTTTTGTCGTTTTTGTGCACAATTAACCGGAAAATCGTAAAATAAACTTTAGGCCAAGGAACGAATTTTTTTTTGTAGAGCCGTGTTATTCGGTATTAACAATTGTGTAAAGATAATCAAAATCTTAAACAATTTTTAAAGTGCGTGCACGCACTCAAAATCGACTTTCCGTGCGCGGGTGTGGTCTGGTATAGGTACAGTCCCAGACAAAAATTACTGAAATATGAAATTAATGATATTCTATACTTTTATAGATTAAGATATGCACTATATCGTGCTCGTATCGTGTAAAGAACTTAAATAATGCCAGTTAATATGATATCTGACACTACGCAAATGAATATAATCAAGCGCTGCAATAGCGGCGCGACGCCAAGTATATAAAAGTCGAGTGATGACTTGTGAGTATACGGCACTGGCACTGTTGAAGTGCTACCGCTAGCTTTATCTCGAAGTTTTGCCTTGTCAGATTTCCGATTTCAATATCTCGGATACAAAAGTTCTAATGAAAAATCTAATGACACTTTCGCTATATAATGTCGATACGAGCTTTCGATTGAGACCAGTCCGAATGAAATCGGTGCAGTCAATCCCGAGATCTCGAAATCGAGTCTACGAAAATCTACGAAAATGCCACTTTAGCAATA
>NW_012090486.1:0-599 GCF_000956235.1 Wasmannia auropunctata | reverse complement strand
GTACGCGGCAACGCGTAGCAATAAGTACGCGCAACGACAAGCCGCGGGCGGTCAGTCCTTAAGTCCGTCGTAATCACGTTCGAGCACGACGTTCGTGCCGTGACAATTGTTCTGTTTACATTATCGTAAAGGTGAAGGTGTTAAATAAAATAAGAGTCTGTGAATTTAAAAGGTGAAATAAAAGTGTTATATTCTAAACGAATATAAAGGTGTCGGAGTTGTTTTATCATAAATCGAAGTCCCGTTCCCCCGCGGAGTCGGATCCTCGTATTGTGCCCATCAACCAACCCCCGGGCACAACAAACGAGAGAGCAAAGAAACAAACGAGAAAGCTGTGAGAAAGGCGAAAAAACCATGAGAAAATTGTAAGAGACAAGAAAGTCGCGAGAAAAGCGAGACGACACCTAGATACTTAATTTTTCGACGGCGACTACGTAGACATTCACTTCTTCGACGACGAATACATAGACATTCATTTTTTTGACGATAAAGATCTAGACAACACCTAGACACTTAGTTCCTCGACAGCGAATACGTAGATATTCATTTCTTCGACGACGACCACGTAGACATTCATTTCTTTGATGACGAAAACTTAA
>NW_012090485.1:0-355 GCF_000956235.1 Wasmannia auropunctata | reverse complement strand
TATTATGGCATAGAAAAATTTTGAGCAAAAAATTGGTCAACTTTGGTTAACGGTAACTCCGCGAAAAATCATCGTAAAATGATGAAGTTTTTTTTTCAAAATGAAAGCTTGAAAATCTCTCTTTAAAATACCGTGAGTCGATTTTAAATTTAACGCACCCCTGTGGCTGTAAACTCTTAAATCTGAGAGCATGTTTGCCACACTGAAAATTGCAAAGTTTGAACGAGTGCACGGACTTGCTAAAATTTTTCCCGGGGATGCGGTTTCCAGCGTCATAAAGTTGGAATCTTTCTCTTTAAATTTAAAAAAAAAACAAGTCGCTACGATTTTTTTCTTACAAAGTTAACAGCATTTT
>NW_012090484.1:0-393 GCF_000956235.1 Wasmannia auropunctata | reverse complement strand
GATTTCATGTGTGCCGTGGAAAATATAAAAAAGGTAAATAAGACTGTACGTCGGATCTCTGTGCCATTTGCACGTCGTATGCAGCGATCGAACATGTCTGAGAAGAAAAACGTTGAGAAACGGAGACTGGTCGAGGAACTGCACGCTCCGGCGAGGAGAAATTTTCCACGAAGACGCGTCATAGTTTACGGATATGATGACCTGTGGCAAGCAGATTTGGTCGAGATGCGACCTTACATGCGTTTCAACAAAGGTTACCACTACATTCTCACCGTTATCGATGTATTCAGCAAGTATGCATGGGCCGTACCGCTCACAACCAAGAGTGGAAATGAGATGGCTAAAGCAATTGCAAAGATAATTCGAGACGATGGAAGATGTCCAAAAAATTTG
>NW_012090483.1:0-628 GCF_000956235.1 Wasmannia auropunctata | reverse complement strand
ATATGCAATGTCGTGCTCGCGACACGCTGCGTCCAGTGGATTAATGCCCCGATCACCTCTAGTCAATCGCTGTTCTAAACGCGTTCCCGGGCCGCAAAACTGATATCCGGGGATATGCAATTCAAAGGGAAGCGCATTTATCGCGCGATTTATCAAATCGCGGCCTCTCGACGGCATTCGCTACAATTCTTCACAAACGGTGCAGGACCGTCAATATGTGTCTGCTGCCCCGGTTGATTGTAATGTTTCAGACACTGACGATACTGTTGAATCAGTTTTTATATGCTCGGGTAATCTGTCCCACAATTGACTTATACAGTTTGGAAACTCTCGCAGCAAAACAACTTTCGGTATATACTTTAACTCTTTGTTGGTTAAACTGAGAATATCACTGTTATCCGACACGATAAGAAACATTTCGGTAACTGAGCACATTCGTGCTACGCGCTTCTATAAATAGGTCCGCTCTCGATAAATTCTTCAGAGTATTATGTGGTGGCAGAAAAGATGCGGTTCGTGCGGCAGTCGCAGACGATCAAAGTGATAAATTTTGATGATAAGATAAGGTTAATGTCTGATAAAAAGATACGTAAGCATGGAAACATGCTACCGATTTCTATACGCGGTA
>NW_012090482.1:0-436 GCF_000956235.1 Wasmannia auropunctata | reverse complement strand
GTTTTATCGCGACACAAGAAAGTTAACGCTCTCGACACAGAATTTAATTCACGACACGCGGAGACTCTAATAAATTCGACACACACAGGACGGCAAAACGAACGCTCTCGCGACTTACAATTACACGATACAAACACGCGGTGACTCGCCCGGGCGAGGGCGAACGCAAAGGCGACAATCGTAACGATTCGAAATATAACGCGATCGAGCGGGCGGTGCACTCTCTACTTCGCGGAACAGGTAATGCTCGCAACTCTATCGTACACGGCACTCGCGGCCGCTACGTGAAGAAATCTTTACTCTGGCACGGCCCTCACGCTTCGCGAAACTTGGCGACTTTACAAAATTAGCACGTTCGTCTCACCGTAGGCTCTCCAACTCTTAACTCTCGTAGACTTTCGATACTCAGTCTTGGCAGTGGATCCTGCGTCCCTTA
>NW_012090481.1:0-373 GCF_000956235.1 Wasmannia auropunctata | reverse complement strand
AAAAACAGTTTAAAGAGATGAATCAACCCCTTATATGTAAATTAATTCTTTTTTTCTTTCGTTATATCTCAAAAACTATTCAAGATATCAAAAAATGTTGTATACAAATGTTTTACAGTAAAATTGTCTTTATTCATTTACGTTAATATTTTTCTTAATAATTATATTTAAAAAATTTTTGGAAAGTAATCATTTAAAAAAAATTCTATTAACGTAAATGAATAGAGGTAATTTTACAGTAAAATTTTTGTATAAAACATTTTTTGATATCTTGAATAGTTTTCGAGATATAACAAAAAAAATTAATTTATATATAAGGGGTGGTTTCATCTCTTTAAACCGTTTTTGGGCCGCAACTGCTAATTTATAAATT
>NW_012090480.1:0-356 GCF_000956235.1 Wasmannia auropunctata | reverse complement strand
TATTTTCATTATTGAACAAAATTATTTCAGATCTGGATTCAGCAAAATTGTTCCTTCTGTGCACTGAGAGAAAAGTTTAGTATGAACAACCAAAATTTTGTTACTGATACCAAAACTATGTGTTGATATGGGACCAACTAAACTAACACGTCGATATTAATTCGTTGAATTTATTGAATAAAATTACATTATAAAAATAATTACATTATTTTGTTAAACTTACTAAAAGAAAACTTATTTTGTAATTGCAACCCAATTTTATATTACTGTGTACAAAATGTGAATAACCAAATAAAATTGTGTTGTTAAATAAAAAATTATACCAAATTTTGCTTATTTAATTATATATTTTGCTA
>NW_012090479.1:0-317 GCF_000956235.1 Wasmannia auropunctata | reverse complement strand
TATCCCCTGTGTGCCTTGTCGACTCAGTAAAATATCCCGTTAACATATTTTATCGGAGGATGTAAGGAAGCAAAGTCTATGTTGCCTGCCGAAGTCGAATCTCAATTCACAAAAATTATCAAAACAAGAATTGTAGGCGAAGCGCGTCGTACCATTCAAGATGAAAATTTTGACAGTGTAGCCCAATTAACCAAATTTTTGGAACAAATTTACGGCTCTTCTAAGACTGTATATCAACTACAGGGAGAATTAGGTTGCATATATCAAAAAACGAAGAGGATGTTGTCACTTAACGCGAACCGAGTAAAGATGTTGGG
>NW_012090478.1:0-365 GCF_000956235.1 Wasmannia auropunctata | reverse complement strand
TCCAACATTCCACGAATTACGACGATATTATCTTGTGATTACTAGAGTCTCTTCATATGTCGTCTTCCTGACCTTCTCTTGTTTCTCTCTCACACGAATCTCGCTCTTTTTTATTTCGTCCATCAGAGTTTTGATATTCTGCTCAACTGTCTCTCGTTGCGCCGAAATATCATTGTTGCTTTTCTCACGAAACGCGTGAAGGTCGTCCAACGATTTTCGCGTTTTATTACGAAACTTTGCTACACTGTTCGATAAGGTGTTGATATTGCTACGAAATGTCGCAAAGGTTCTCTCTGTGTCAACGCGAAATATCTCAAATTTATCCTTCAGATTTTTTAACGCGTCTTCGACGTAACTCTTCTGCG
>NW_012090477.1:0-349 GCF_000956235.1 Wasmannia auropunctata | reverse complement strand
TATAGCCTATTGGCGAATCCAACGCGATATTCATAACATTAAAATTTGTTATGTCGCTGACCCATCGAAAATCTGCATAGGGTAATGGCTGACACATTGCCCAGCCGTATAAATTGTTTACATCGAAATACATCAAGTATAAAGATGGTTTCGATGGGTCGTGCGAAGACATGTATTTGTTGTTGGCCCGCGCGTATCTGCCGGAACATTGACTCAGGCCGCCACGTATACCGCGCTCGATGAACATGACCATATCAATATCCGTGAGAAGTTCAAACTTTATAAGTGTATGCTTCAGCATGGCATCCCACGTGAAACCTGGTAACGTAAAATAATGCGCGGGATCGAG
>NW_012090476.1:2814-3193 GCF_000956235.1 Wasmannia auropunctata | reverse complement strand
GGTCGTGCCGATCCTGAGCGCGCGAATTTCACGCGCACTCATTCGTGAACTTCAACAGCTCACCGTTCAAATTCTATTCATCGGATCGCGTTTTGGTAAAGAACTTTTCGTCTTAGAATTTCACGGAGAATACGCAGGTACCGGGCGGTACGCCAGTTCTGGGACACCTTGTATATGTATACAATACATATATATGTATATTAGGGTGGACCTTATTTATACTTGGTGAAAAATTTTTTCCGAATTTTTTTCACGACGCCCCCTAAAGTTGTTCCATTTCGTGAGAAAAAAAATTGTGTAAAAGGTGAGCTTGATCGGATAACGGAAAGACGTGGCACAATCCTGTTAAAGTTGAAACAAATATTTTTTTCACAAAAAA
>NW_012090476.1:0-569 GCF_000956235.1 Wasmannia auropunctata | reverse complement strand
TTTCTGTCAGTACAAAAATATTTCCTGTTCGCCATGCAGCGCAAAAAAAATACTTGGCGGGAGACGCTACCACGTCTCCTTATTATGTTACGTGATTTTGAATATTGATAATATATGTGCTCTTCCATGAGAACGTCCATTTTTGTGAGAACACAACCAATATACATATCTTTGCCTCCTCTCCGATTATAATTTGCAAATAATGCATTAGTAATAATCAATATCATCAAGATAAAAAAATCTCATTTTGATTATAAGAAGCACTGTAAAAACAGATGAGTCTAATTTTATTTTACCATATAATTTTAAACGTACTGAAACTATGTTTAGAATCATATTATGATTCCGAATATTGAGAAAATAAAATGGGCCCCTCCATCGCCCATTTTCGTGAAACGCAACCAAAAATCTTTATTCGTTTCTCCGTCGTGCTTTGACCCTAAGATGTACAAATATAACTACTTTACAAAGCAGTATTTTTATCTAACATAACACATAATAAAAATTTTATGTTTGTATAAGTTATGTACTTCTTTTGTCATAATGTTTCTACAGTATATGCAATAACA
>NW_012090475.1:0-323 GCF_000956235.1 Wasmannia auropunctata | reverse complement strand
GATGTGTATAAGAGACAGGTATATTTCCTTCATAGAAAAATTTAATATCTAAATATGTTCTAATAATAAATTTTATAATATCATATTTATGATTTTCTAAGACCTCTAAATCTTTTACATGTTGATCAAAATTTTTAAAAAGGTTATCAAATGTTAAATGTTGTAAACACATCATTAACTATTTTATAATAAAATGTTTTTAAATTTTTAAATTTTTGCTTTCCAATTTATAAAATAAAAATTAATCTTAAAGGAATTCTATTGCCAGATACTGCTGCAGGCTGCTACCTTTATTTCTCCCAACTACCGCTTTGCCACACGGT
>NW_012090474.1:0-377 GCF_000956235.1 Wasmannia auropunctata | reverse complement strand
TATCCCCTGTGTGCCTTGTCGACTCAGTACATTATACGAAGTTATACGATCTTACAAGTAACGCGCTTGATGCAATTTCGCGACTCTTACATCCACGCCGGATTACTTCCTGGCTTATGACGGACGGAAAGTCGATTGTTAATTGCATTTAATCTTGGGTACCTACCAGTGAGGTGATAAGGTAGCTGTGATAGTCGCTCATCATTCCAATCTGTTGCGCTTGCTTCAGCACGTCGTAGATCCTCTCGGTGGAACAGTCCAGCACGATGTGCGACTCCGCGGAATTTTTTATTTGTTTCAGCAGCGGCCTGAAACAAAAATGATGACTCTGTATAAGATATACATTCTTAAATTTATTTAAAAAGAATATCGAATAT
>NW_012090473.1:0-485 GCF_000956235.1 Wasmannia auropunctata | reverse complement strand
TTAGTATTAAATAAAATTTAAATACTTTATTAATTTTTAATTTATTTAAAATATTTACATTAATTTTTTCGTTATATTATTTCTTATTATCTATTAAAAATACCTTCATTATTAATATTTTTTTTAATTTATATGTTAAACATATACGGGAACATATTAATAAAAATGATACGTCAACTTATTGCTTTTAATAGAATTTGTTTTTTATATTTTTTATTATTTTTTAATTAAAAGGTAATATATATAATAATATGTATTTGTAATATTTATTTTTCGTAATGAACATTATACGTAATTGTATTATGTGATAATGTGCGATAGATTCCACATCAATTGTCAAATTCGTTGAGTCGAAGGCTCGATTCGGCTCGTTGGCCGAATACGAGCCGGGCCGAGCGGGGAGAGCGGAGCGAGCTGGCTCAGCTGGCCCGAAGTCACCCGAGCCGGTCGAGCGAGCGTTGCCGAGCGACACACTGTGCGAGAGA
>NW_012090472.1:0-385 GCF_000956235.1 Wasmannia auropunctata | reverse complement strand
TATTATTACAAATCCATATTATTACTATTAATCACTATCCCTTACTCATTCGGCAACTTAAAATCACTTTAAAGGAAGAAACGCGTTACAGTACACGTTACTCGACGCGGAGACTCTGCTCGACAGCAACAAACAGATAGGGTTATGTTGGTACTAGCGCTATCGAAAGCAAAAATGGACTAGAGTCCTAGATTATCAGAGAAGCGCGACCGGTGTTACGAGTCCTGATTGGACACGCAAATGGCCAATCATAAGATTGATTTATCGCTATTATAAATGGCTGCCGAATAAATCAAACTTATGATTGGCCATTCGACGCCATTTTTAATATTTTCTAGTACTTTTGCGATACTGCCATAAGCAGATCGGAAGAGCACACGTCTGA
>NW_012090471.1:0-784 GCF_000956235.1 Wasmannia auropunctata | reverse complement strand
GGGTAGCATTTGAAATANACCTTTTAGAAAACATATACTTTTATCTGATGTCGTAAAGATATAGTAGATCCTTTGAAAAAGAGATTATGGGGAATAAATAACATTCCATCTCTGTAGTCGTTCTCGTTTTGTCGACAGTTCTTGTTTTCACGTTTTTTTTTCACGTTTTGCAAGTTTTTTATGTTGGCAGTTCTCGTTTTCACGTTTTTCACGTTCGCGTTTCACGTTTTTTTTCACGTTTTTTCACGTTTTTGCACGTTTTTTTACGTTTGCGTTTCACGTTTTTCACGTTTTTCACGTTCGCGTTTCACGTTTTTTTCACGTTTTTTTACGTTTTTGCACGTTTTTTTACGTTTGCGTTTCACGTTTTTCACGTTTTTCACGGTCGCGTTTCACGTTTTTTCACGTTTTTCACGTTTTACATTTTCACTTTCACGTTTACGTTATTATCATATAAGTAATGTTCAATTATTATTATTATTATTATTATTATTATTATTATTATTATTATTATTATTATTATGTTATATTGATCTTAATTATAGGGAAGGGAAGGGAAAAGAAATAAAAAGTAGTCTTTTTTAATCAAACAATAATACATTTTTTTATTTTTTCAAATCTCACAATTCTTTCTGGCGTTGTGACCACCAGTTAAATATTTTAAATACATTCTGTAATGTGCAATTCTTAACATGTTTTCCACATCGCATAGTTTTAGAATATCCATATTATTCAAAGATTCTATATCTTTATAATCAAGCATCCAGGGTCTCGATAATTGCGT
>NW_012090470.1:0-379 GCF_000956235.1 Wasmannia auropunctata | reverse complement strand
TAACCGAATCGGACTCCTCAAGTCCACGAGACAAGCGCCTCGGGATTCTCGGTAGATAAAAACGAGAAAAGGAGAATCCAACTAAGAAATAAATTTGAAAAGGACCTCTGGACGCCCAAGTCCATCTTAAAAAATAGCGCGCGATATTAGGAAATAAGAATTGTAATCTGTAATATTGTACAGCATATAAGAAAATTCGACCTCCTCATTTTCTTTTTTCAAAGGGGGAGGGATGTTGTAAGTCTCGCTTTGACGTACTTACAACGTCACACTTAGAAATAAGCAGGTCACTGTTGCAATCTATTATTGCAACAATGACCCATAATAATTGAGGATGCCGACGCAGGACTTCGGCAGCCTCAATACGCGCGTCCTCCAA
>NW_012090469.1:0-581 GCF_000956235.1 Wasmannia auropunctata | reverse complement strand
CGTCAATGCCCAGGAAAAGAGTATTCAGGAAGTCCAACCCGTGGTGGACAAAGCGGTTGACTATGAAAAAGAAAGAGGTCATACGCCTCAGAAGAGAATGTCAGAAGGCCAAGAAGCCAGAGAGTCCTAAGAGCACTAAAGAGCAATATCGCACCTCACTGCGACAATATAGCCGAGAGGTTAGAAAGGCAAAACGAGACAGCTGGACAGAATTTGTCACAAGCCATGGCAACAAGGAGCCATGGGGCTTTATATACAAGCAACAAGCAAATAAGCTGAGAGTAGAGAAGGTCATAAGCACGCTCAGAAGGGGCGATTGCTTCACAATGGACGTGGAAGAAACGGCAAGACGCCTACTAGACGTACACGTTCCAGATGACCGAGCAGAAGAGGACACACCCAAACAGCAAGACATTAGGAAAGAAGCAAGCATAGCGCCAGATACGGCCGATGCCCCATTCTTTACAGGGCTTGAAGTAGCCAGGGCGGTTAAGCGCTTCAAAAACAACAAGGCTCCAGGAATGGACCTCGTTGAGAGTAATGTGCTAAAAGCGGTGTGCAAAACAATCCCAAGCCAAATA
>NW_012090468.1:0-683 GCF_000956235.1 Wasmannia auropunctata | reverse complement strand
ATTTTGCATACATTATACAAATATGTTATTCGTCTTTTAAAAGCAGATGTTTAATGAAAGATTATATAATTTCCGCGGGAAAATCTTCTCCGAACGTAAACTTAATTGTGTGTAGAAAGAAACTTTTTTTTATTATGTATATACAAATTATTCTGAGATACTTGCACAAATAATTCAAAGCAATTCAAATATACAGAAGAAAAATTAATATATATTATTCACAAATTAATAAAAAAATGATGCTCACCACAGGGTTGCTCCGTCGTCGCCCGATGCCTCCCCAGGCCTCCACTTCCTCTCAGATCAGATCCATTGCACTAATACACAACGGTCGCGAAAGAGAAGCTAATTACGCGCGCGAGCAATTATCTAATTAACAGAGTAACGCGCACCATACAGTTGTAACGCCATGTTGACCTGCAACACACAAATATGAAATCCAAATTAATACTCGAACGACACAATTAGCAATTAATAATAAAAACGCAATTAATAATAAAAAAACATTAATAATTTTGCATATATTATACAAATATGTTATTCGTCTTTTAAAAGCAGATGTTTAATGAAAGATTATATAATTTCCGCGGGAAAATCTTCTCCGAACGTAAACTTAATTGTGTGTAGAAAGAAACTTTTTTTTATTATGTATATACAAATTATTCTTGCAGATACTTGCACGA
>NW_012090467.1:0-412 GCF_000956235.1 Wasmannia auropunctata | reverse complement strand
AATCTAATGAAAATGAAGAATAAGGTATGTGTCACAGCATAAGTGTATATAATCTTTTTTTAAATCTGGTTTTCTACAGCTTGGTTAATTATATTCTTTTTTTACAGTATTCGGTGAACACTCCGTATTAAGAAGAAGAAGATTGTGACGGCGGTAGTGGCAGAAATTTTAAACAAATTTTGTAAATATAAAAATTTTTTTGACTTATAGTAAATCAAATTTTAATTCATATTGCTTAATATTTCTTCTCGTACCTTTTACCTGTAGTTAAGATCAATAGTATTAATAATAATTGTACTTGCATGATAATAATAACGTGAACCTTCGAGAACATGTCGGAACATGTCACCAAAATGACGTCGCAGTCCACGTGGTAGCGGCGCGTTCAAAATGTCGGCATCCGCACACGTGA
>NW_012090466.1:0-1557 GCF_000956235.1 Wasmannia auropunctata | reverse complement strand
ATGATGATGATGATGATGATGGTAGCGACGGCGAGCGGGAGCCACGTACCTTTCTCTTTTTACTTCCTCTTTATCCGGCGTGTAGCACGCCCGGGCGAAAACGATCTCACGGTCTCCGTGGATGTGCGGGGGGCTGACGGAGGGGAAGGTGATCCGCCGAATAAATTATCGAGGCTTTGGAAGTGGGAAGGGGAGCAATGAACGATCCGGCCTTACGGCAGGATCAGGGAAAAAAAAAACGTAAGGTATTGGTCGTTGTTGCCGTTGGATAATCGGGGAAGTTTTCAGCTATGGATCCCGAGAGAGTTGGATCATTGACTGGACCGATGCTCTCCACCGCGAGAATTGGAGGGGACGCATATATATGCGGAGGCTTTTTAGCAGCGATTACTCTTTTTGATGCGCTCCGACGATCAAAACTAGCTATAACCACTTTCTTGTCACGAGATATAACAATTTATCTGAGATCTCATTATTATATGTTTATCAAGCCGCTTGTTGTACAGGTGATATAAATATTCAGTTAGTACTTTAAAAAGCATCAATTTGCAAATTTAAAAAAATAACTCAGAAATTCCAAAACTAATAAAACAAACTCTATTTTGAATAAGTTCTCTGAGAAATTTTTTATCGCGCGAAAAAAAAAGAGAAATTATGCGTAAAGACCATACACTTTAATTGTGCATATATTTAATTAAACGTAAATTAAATTCAAAACAGAGTCGCTCCCACGATCCAATTTTCTTCCGACTTTACGCTATTTTGTCGAGATAATGAAATATTTTTTCAATTTTTCTTAAAAAATTCGCCAGAATCTATAATTTTAGACAAGTCTCATCATCCGCGTTTCCACTTAAATGATCTTTTCTGATTAGAGCATCAATAGTTGATGGCAGATAGAGCGTTAGAGAGCGTGAGATGCTATTACTACACTATTTCGATCGGCAATGTACGTATAACGTTTCAATCCGCCTTGAAATATGCTTAATGGAAAGAGTTACGTTCAGCATCTTGGCAAGATAACTAGTTTCCATCTTACATGTACACGCACGTTATAATTTCGCAGTAATTGTCCGCATGTAATGCGGGTAGGAAACGGGATGTGTCTCGAGAAAAGGAACGAGGTTACGGAATCGAGATTGCGCCGAACGAAAATGAAATTTCGAGGGAGTGGTCGGCCAGTCTCTTCAGACTCGACTTCGACGCCGCGGTTAATCCTGACGACTTCGATTCTAACTGGATCCACATTGCCCAACCGGCAATGTGGTCGATGCACTAATCAGTATGAACTAATAGCATTAACAAATTATCATTATCAATCGCACGCATAATACTGTAATCTTCCATGAAACTCAACAGCCTGTCAAAACTTTATCTTTCACGACACGCGAATAAACGATTCCGTACAGGGCTGAGTAAACTTTATTCGGTGAACTAAAATTTATAGTTTATGTGATGTAAACTATAGCTTTGGTTAACCAAGTAAAGTTTTGAAACGCAGTCCAGCAGAGCACGGTAGTATTCTTATCCCAAGAAGCGTCTTACTGATTATATACT
>NW_012090465.1:0-1035 GCF_000956235.1 Wasmannia auropunctata | reverse complement strand
TTTCGCGCATTTTAAAAATCAAAATTGTACGAGAACGATTAATTATGTTAGAAGTTCTTGGATGACCACGGTGGATTATTTATGATAATTCAATTCTTCAAGATACAAGCGGCATGCCGACGTTATGGATTGGCACGTCTCTGGGATCTGTACAGACTGTTGTATTCAATACGCCTGCCCCCAGCGAACGACATGCTCATCCAGTGGTTGTGTCTACCTTTAGTAAGCGGATTTTTTTAATATTTAATATTATTTAATAGATTTTAAATTTGAATTTTAATAATTATAATATTTATTTTTAACTGTAATTTCGTGTTTTAAGTTCATCTTAGCATGCAACGTGCGTGTTTAACGCGTGCTTCGTATGTGCAGATGGATCTATTTTCAAACTCAAGGGTTGTATCCTGTCGATGTCGTTCTTAGACTGTAACGGCGCTCTTATCCCGTATTCGTTCGAGTCCTGGAAAGACGAGAACACGGATGGCAAAGAACGGAACAGTAGGCTTTACTTCCTATTACTAATCCGTGAGAATAGAGAGAATCGATGTAGCTCTCGTGTTATTATTCCGTGATTTTTGCGTTCGTTTTGAAGGTTCTTCCTATGCGCATCACACGTAAAGTATATCATGTTAACGGTATGGATTTTTGTTTAAAGAGAGTCAAGGAAAATGTACAAATAGCCGAATGTCACCGTCGACGAACACGCAAGTCGGGGACAATTTCGAGGACAGACAGTTTGTCATGCTCGCGTCGGAGAAGCAAGCAAGAGTTGTGGCGTTACCCTCCCAAAACTGTGTATATAGGCAACAGCTGGCGGAGACTCATATCGTAATTAAGGCAGAAGTTACATCACTCAAAGGTACACTCCATGTTCTTTTTTACATTCTGATTTTTTTTTTTTTTAGACATTATTATATCTGTCATCTGATCATCTCAAATTGCAAATCTTTCGAAATATCTCATCCGCACGAAACCTTTCTGTCTAGATAACGTCTGCCTGGTATGTTACGTTTCGAATGGTCACATCACGACGTA
>NW_012090464.1:0-992 GCF_000956235.1 Wasmannia auropunctata | reverse complement strand
GACTTCTCTACGATGCTCATTGGATCCGACACCATCGACTCGACAAGGGCAATCTTGTCGTTGGAAATTTCCATAATGTTCAGATTGTCGTCGTTGAACTCGGGCGCCTCCTGCGCTTCTTGTCCGTTAGTGTTGGAAGATGCTACTGTAGGAATGGCTTCTAAAACTTTACTACCCGCCGCATCTTCCATGCTCTCCGTTTTTGGACTCACAAGTTGATCGCGTGCGAAACAATCTGTGGAAGAAACCGCCGCGGGCGACGCCTCCTTAGAGTGTAGCGCCTCGGATTTTTCCATTTTGTATAACGCTTCGCTGCTGGACACGATGACTGCGCTCACGCATTCGTCGGCTATAACCGTGCTCTCTTTTTCCACGGACTGCGACTCGACGAATGCCGTCGCATTCGCGCTCTGGCCGCTCGCGGAACGTAGGTTTTCCTCGTCTATGTCCTCGAGGATCGACGCCCCCTCGTCCTCCGGTTTATCGGGAGCTCTTTCCTCGGCAATACCTCCACCATGGTCCTCCGCGTCGGATCTCATCTCGATGTCCGTCTGCAACAGGTTCTCAGTTAATCTACTTTCATCGCGAGACATCTCGTTAGGGTCTATACACTCGGGACTCGATCTGGTCAGGGTCGTGTCTTCGTTTTTCATGGGCTGCCCAATTTCCTCCTCCGCGCTGCCCAACGGATCCGTCGCCTTTTCGTTGGGCTTGTCCACGCACTTGTTATCGTCGGATTCGAAGCGTTTCGCCTGGAAGGCGGCTTGCAGCTTCCGCGTAGTGTCCGTCGTCAATGGTATCACCGTCGCTACTACAGTCACCGTCGTCGTCGCCGCCGCCGCTGCCGATGTCCTTATGGTCTTGCGGGATGTGTCGGACCGTTTGCTCACGGTTTAACGACCTAATTACTCGCCCTGTAGGAACACTCCAATCTCGAAGATGTGCCTGTGATTAGCGATAGCACTGATCGCCTTCGAGAGAAAGAGAGAGAG
>NW_012090463.1:0-898 GCF_000956235.1 Wasmannia auropunctata | reverse complement strand
TCAAGCAGAAGTCGGCATACGACGATAGATAGAATTTGTATAAGCATAGCTTGAGATGGGAAATTGCCTCACTTTTGAAGGAAATACATAATAAAATCGAAAATCTGTGGCCCGTAGAAATTAATAAAGATACAACAGCAAAGTAAATTCGCTGATAAAAAGTAACATCATATGTATTAAACAACTGTTCTACCATTTGACAGAAAGAATTATTGGTCGAGATTATCGATGTATCGTAAAAAAAAAAGAAAAAGAATTATAAACTTATTCATTTTTTAATATGTTCCAATTATAGTTTACTCTTTTAATTACGCAAAATTATTTCCTCATTTAAATTATCAAAATTATTAACTTTCGTTATTATACAATCAGTCATGGAAGAGCGGAGATTTACTTCAATTGTAAACGTGCTTCTTTTCGTGTCAATTAAAAGGAAGAAATGCCATCCGACTGGAAGAAATTCAATACGAAGCAAATACTACGAGCCATACTTATCGGCACAAACGAGAAACATAAAATCGCAAAATTTTTAAGAGGAAGTCGAGATAATCACTGAAGGCTCAATGTAGCTACATTCGCTTTTTCTTACGTTAACAGCGTAGAGATATCTACCATATCACTATAACGCCGCCGTCCTTAATGATATATTTACAAAGTGGACTCATTCCATGAGTCAAGCTGCGAAGCACACGTAACCTGATTTACCCAAAATTGCAATTTTCAATTTAGGATTTAATCTCATTGGCACGTCGCAAATTTGTGCATTTCTATCCGAGAGATTCTCTGTAAACGGGAGGGGAGGGGGGGAGGAGAGGAAGGTGCTAGACAAACGTATCGTAAAGGGCTGCGTCCAGAAACTTCGCCCAGGTGTATCTAGATATCATTTTATCCTTGTTTA
>NW_012090462.1:0-779 GCF_000956235.1 Wasmannia auropunctata | reverse complement strand
AGGGTAGATACATCAAGCTTTCACAAAATGTTTACAATTCACGATTGCAATATTGCGAGTATTCTTCGAGTATCCTTTGCGCTTTTTTACGGCCCTATTATACGCGGCTTTTACGGCCGTTTCGGGGAGATTACAAATATTTAAAAGGCATTTGCATGCTAATCGGTGCCCGGGCTGAAGTGCCCGGCACGTCCGGATATTTTCCTTTCGGAAAATATTCATTTCCTGCGTTATGAAGCGATTCACACCTACACACGCGCGTAGTTTTTTTTTTTCAAATCACATGGCGCAGTAATATCCCTCCTAGATTTGCTCCACGACGATTTGTGCACTCTCTCTCTCTCTCTCTCTCTCTCTCTCTCTCTCTCTCTATCGCGCACGCGCTCTCTATCTATCTATCTTGAGTGTCGATAGTGAATTAAAGTTGCGTGACAAGGAATTTATTTTGCGGTGTCTTGTCTAACTTTGTTAGAAACTTCGACAGCAAGTATACGGTATGCATCCATGACGTAACATTAAGAAACTGTCACCCCGCGATTAAAAACTTTGCATTTGACGTGCGCAAAGTTTCACATTATCGACGTGTAAACTCACGGACTGCGTCTCAAGTTTAGTTTAATCTCGAAGATATCTCTAATCTAATGCTTGCACAGCTTGTACTTGAACCGCGTGGAATTTTCTAACGATATTTCTTCGTTAGGAGGCGCCTTGCAACTTAAGGATCGATTGGATTCCGCCGCTAGCGTCACCCGTTCGCCAAAATTATCTCCCAGGCATGT
>NW_012090461.1:0-2136 GCF_000956235.1 Wasmannia auropunctata | reverse complement strand
GCGTTGGGTTAGTATTTTCTCAGTTTTTTCATAGTGATTGATACAATTATCTATTCTAATTTCATTAAATTATTAGGATGGGGTTTAACGGAATATGCCGGCCGTGAATCGAAAACGCTACAAAAAGTGGATTTAAATATAATATCTCTTCAAGAATGCAGCAATACTTATCCTGCTGTAACCAACGGTAACATATGTACTTATACTCCGAAAAAGGATACTTGTCAGGTGAAGAGATCATTTTTTATTGTTTTAAATATTATTATTAAATGTGCAAAATGTGTTATTCAAGAACTATAATGTAAAAATTATTTACCAATCATAGTTTCTTTTTTTTATGTAGAGGGACAGTGGTGGACCTCTTCTATGGCAGAATCCTAACACGAAGAGGCTTGTTTTGGCTGGCATTATAGTTGGCGGTACAGGATGTGCTTCAGATGAGCCTGCTATAAATACACGTACAGGAGCTTACATAGACTGGATACTATCCGTAACATCTGGTAAGAAGTAGCAAAAAGGAAAGTCAGAAGTGTAAAAATTCTTGTTGTAAAAAGTGCGTAACATATTCATCGCTCTTTATTACAGATGCACGCTATTGCGATATTGAGTGAGCTCTGCATTAAAAAGAAGAATCGTTTTATTATTGTTTTATATAAGATTACGAATCAATTTGGCGCTTTATTTATATTGCACTTTTACAAAAAATATACATACATATATATATAACGTATTCTGGATTATATCTGCAAATTTGTATATCTGTGTAAAAACATATGCACACATAAGTATGTATTGATCGTGTATGTATATGTAGTTGTATTTAGATACGCGTAATCGTATATTATATATACATATACAAATGTGTATGTATTATCAAGTTAAATTATATTTACTTTCAGAAGCTTGAGCATATAACTTATTATTTAATTATTTTTCACCCATTTTGCTAATTACAATTATACATGTTTCTACAACAAACTTTACGATTATACTTTTCAAAATATCAGAGCTTTTAAATATCGAATAACGATAATTATCGAGATACTTCTCAATATCGATTGAATTGAGACGACAAAAGAGTTTCGTAAATGTGTTTCTCTGGTATAGTTAAGACAAAAAATGCGACGCGCGTAATAAATGTTTTTAAACGTTAATTTAATTCTGCAATAATTTATATCCTATCAAGAATGATAGTTTTGATTGATAAAATGTTGTCAATAGTATATCAAAGATAGCTTAGCATTAAAAATAGAAAGCATTATTAATTTTTTTCAGTGTATATCTGACTGAGAAATTTTGCATGAGTGTATCTCTCCTTTCGTAATTAATTGGATTAAAAATTTTTGAATGTAATGCTGTCTGCTCCGTTATTTATGCTTTAGCCGTTATTTGTTGTGTTCAAATTTAAATCATATATTTACGATATTAGTATTAAATACTTTATTGACATTAAATAATGCACAAGTATTAAATCTTAGTAAATCTATTGTAAATATTTTGTTTGGTTCTTGTGAGCATTATTAGGACATAGTTTTAATTCTAAATGCATTAAAAATTGATGGAATTTACGACTGCGTTTATAAAATAAATGGAAAAATTTGACAAGAAGAACATTAAAATAACATTACAAAATGGTTATTTCTAAAAGATATTTGCAGTTTCTTATTTAATTCTATTTTCTTTACGTACACGGTATTCACATGAATGCAGACAAATGCATCCATGCATAAGATATTTTATGCTTTATGTTTTTACGTTATTAAAAATATAATAATATATTTCTAATATGAAACACGAGTGTGGCGATCGTGGTGCGAGGAGCTATGCAGCAGCTTTCTGTGTCGAAAGTCCAGGTTCAAATCTATCCAAAGAACACTCTCAGATAAAACATGTAGGTATAAAAGCAATTAATGTGATAATGATGTCAATTCTTACATTATTTTCGACTTACGAGTGATAAATAAAGTCATAATGACATCCTTATAATATTGTACAACATTTTTACCTACACTGAGAAAAAAAATTACTTAAAACAAATAAATTTGTTTCAGGTACCCCTCAAAAAAATAATTTTCTTGAAGCAAGTAAAATTTTTTTATTTTAAATTAAAGTGTTTGCACTGAGAAAAAAAATTAC
>NW_012090460.1:0-729 GCF_000956235.1 Wasmannia auropunctata | reverse complement strand
CTCTCTCTCTCTTTCTTCTTGGAACTTTGCCAAAAACGTCGCGTTAATCTCGTTCTTATTCACGCGAGAGATTCCAAGAGAGTTGACAATATCAGGAGGTGTGCGACCGAGAGAAAGAGATGTCAGGTTTTCTCGCGGGAGAACGAGAGATGCAAGTTTCTCCCTGTTCCGTGTGTCGCATATAGTCGTCGCCGAAGTATTTCAGTCGTGTCTAGACTACACGGTTATTTCCCGCGCGCGTGTTTCTTCTTTATTTTCTCTTTGTTGTTCCACGCGGCGCGACGCGCGCGCTCATCTCTCTCTCTCTCTCTCTCTCTCTCTCTCTCTCTCTCTCTCTCTTTCTCTTTCACTCTTTGTCTCTCTTTATCTTTCTCTCCCTTTCGATTCTCGACAGTCTGGAAAGTTCCGGAATTACAGCGGCTATTTTTCTTTTTACGGGTGGCCGGCACTGTACTGTGTGCTCTCTGCGAAGGATTAAAACCCGCCGAATGACCGACTAAAATACCGAAGCCGGTCGTCGCGTTTTACAGACGTCCAAGTAAGTGCATTTGACGCAACGGTGAATCTGCAACGCAACGGTGATTATACAGTCGGATTACTACCCCCCGTAGTAGGTTTCCTACTTTCTCGTAGCAGCGGAACGGCCAAAGCTGTAAATGCAAAATTGAAATTCTAATGAATTCTCTTTCCCCTCTTTTGTCCATTCTCTCTCTCTCTCTCTTTCTCTCT
>NW_012090459.1:0-687 GCF_000956235.1 Wasmannia auropunctata | reverse complement strand
AGAGAGAGAGAGCGAGCGAGCGAGCGCACGGTGGGTAAACGGCGTGCCGGTCGCGGCGTAACACCGTTAAACGTGCCGACGACGCACCGAATTCGCCGGTCAATCCCCGGTGATGTGTCGATGACCCGCCGCGGCCCCCCGTATATAATCCCATATGCCGTCGTCCTGCCGAAATCCCGGCCGCGGCGATATCGCGCAGCCCCGATTTTACTCCGCACTCCGCGGCCGTTCACCGTGATTCCTCTCCTTGTTTCACCCCCGCTTTCGCCGCGGCCTGCACACGTATACACATACCGTCCCACCGTTATCTGGGATGTCCCACTGGGATGCCTCAAGGACAAATTCTCCAGCGTCCTCGCAGACCGATCTCCTCTTTGTTTTCCGCTGAGAGGAAAAAAAATTCAACTTGAGATTAATATCATTAATCGTTCGCGACTTCGGAATTTTCCTCGAAAAATCCCGTTCAGATAGAATTGACTTGCCTATATTATATCTTACTTAGCGTAGCCAAGCGAAAGATAACTTTTTTCCCCGTAAATCTGTACGGATAGGATTCTTTATCTCCTGATGATTCATGTGGAGTCATGTAGAAGGCTCTCGGTAGATTCAAAGGGCAAACAGCTATGTATCTGAATTGACATTGATACAGATATTGACAATATTGTGAAAGATCGGAAGAGCACACGT
>NW_012090458.1:0-650 GCF_000956235.1 Wasmannia auropunctata | reverse complement strand
TCTCTCTCTCTCTCTCTCTCCGTCTTCCCGCCGCGACGTCTCTTCCTCTTCGTCTTTCTCTCACTCGCTCCTTGGAAGTCTATCTCGCCTGCGTGTATCCTCCCTAAGTATCTCGACTGTTGTCGATGTATCGGTCGAAACGGAAGACCCAACGACGCCCCCGGCCAATCACGCAGCAGCCATCCCCCCGTTCCTCGGGAAAGCAAAGCGAAAGCAGATTACGGCGCAATCATCGCGCGGGCTGCAGGCGCCGCGCTCGTGTTCCCTCTCGTCCCGGGGCGAGGATTTTTCGATCTAGCCTGTTTCGTATAGAGCATCTTAATTCTAGGAATCTATCTAGATTAGAGATTCAGACGGACCCTAAGAATTTTTACTTTTCCTTGAAAATTTCAATTTCATCAGCGATGCTAAAACTAAGTATTTTTTCTTATAATAAACCATGTTGCTATTCACTGTCGAACATGTATATTTATATATATATATATATATATATATATATATATATATGTATTAGCTATGAATCGATTTTTGTACGGCGACTGCAATATGATGGATTGGGATGATGAATGAATTCTAAATGTGTATTAAGTGCAGAGAGAGAGAAACGTATATAAGGAACGATTTTTCAATGTTGGATAACATCGAGAATG
>NW_012090457.1:0-729 GCF_000956235.1 Wasmannia auropunctata | reverse complement strand
TTTTTTTTTTCAGTTATCCCTCGGCTCGTTGGAATTGTACTACTTTGCTAGCCTATTTTTTTATAACTTTTACAGAAAATAGATTACGCAATGGCTCTCCTAACGATAAAATTATAGTGTGAAATGAAAAAAATATTGAATATTTTTTTCTCTTATTTGGAATAATTATATACGAAGCAGAGAGATATTATTATAAAGTATTCTTGTCAAAGTAAATCATTCCTATACTTACAAAATTATCCCAAGAAGTTTTTTTTAAATCCTGCTGCATGTTATTTAATCGTTGCATCGTTAAAATTTTTAAAATAATATTTTGAAAATTATTTTTAAATATATAAGAAATTTCTGAATTTTCAAATTAGTCTAAACAATTTTCAAAACGAACAAAATTTCTGAAGATAACGATACGCCAGTCTCCTCGAAGGTCTGATTGATTAATAACGAAATAACATAAAAAAAGCAAAACTTAGTTTGCACACCGACATGCTCTATGAGCATATCTTCACTTAAGATTAATTAATTCCGCGAGTGTTGACAGTTGATCTTGGACGACACGTGTACCACTCGACCCCAAGAAACATTGCATCTAGCGCTCTTAAAAGAGTCATTCGAGCATATACCGGTCGTCAACATGCCCGAAAGTATGTGTGCACCGCTTGCATTTCCGCATAACTTCGCGCGTGCGCGCGTACGACTGCACTTTTCTCATTTACATGACAAGGCCGCTGC
>NW_012090456.1:0-686 GCF_000956235.1 Wasmannia auropunctata | reverse complement strand
GTCCTGAAGTCAATAGTCGACTAGGCCTCTGGAATATAACGAATGGCATGGTTTTTTTTTTTTAGCAGTATATACAAATTTTATATACGTCGTTTTATATTTATAGTTGCACCGAATCAGCAATGATCTGTGCTTAATCGATCCCCCCTCTCTCTCTCTCTCTCTCTCTCTCTGTGTTATAGTGATCAGGACTAATGTAAAGACGTCATATAGAGACAAAAAATTGCTAATGTCCAGTGAACGCATTGTCGGTGCAACTCGGTAATCGCAATTTTAGGCGGTCAGATACGAGGGATTTTTTTACCGATTGCTCCTCGGACTCAGTGAACGAAGCGGCGAATCTCTGTATCTCCTACGCGACTCTGTTCTACTCCGATCAGTCCGATCCCGATCATCGCGCCGATCCCTCTCTCTGTCCCTCTCTCTTTCCCTATCCCGCTCGCGATCGCCGTCCGTGTCTCGTCTATCGCGACGTACGGCATGATGCGATCTTGGACTACGGCTCGGACTTGGTGTACGGGACACGGAAGACCGCGTGTCGGAACTGTGGCCCTCATAGCGATGTCTTCGTTCTCTTTGCCTGAAAAGCGAAGAAACAGAATTCACGTCGCTATTCAAGTTGGCGAGTTTTAAAAAATTAACGCGCGCCGCATTCACAATCTGTGGAAAATTATTTACTTTCTACG
>NW_012090455.1:0-604 GCF_000956235.1 Wasmannia auropunctata | reverse complement strand
TTTAGCCAAACCGGAAGAAGGCACGCCACTTGAGAAAGAAACGATCGATTACAATGAGAGATTTCCCTGGACGTGGGACCAAGGCAGAATCGGTTTTGGACCCTACGGTATAATATTGCTGCAAATTAATATTTTATCGCGCTTTACTATATATATATATATATATATATATATAGCGTTTAAATTCTATCAATGAACTTCCTGTAGCTGGATTACTACAAAGGACTTTCCGTGAAGGCCAACGACGGGGCTTACCCATTCCCATTTTATGGATCGCTGAGTATTTTGTTATCGACGGAGAAGGCATTCGATTTGGAAGATTTTATCGAACTGCTGGATGGTATTGTCACATCTTATTGTGGTCAGTATATAAAAGATACGGGAGACGAAAATATATAAATGCAGAAAATAAAAATACAGCTTCGTATTTTTCGTACAAAGATAATTTCAAAGATCGATTTTCTTTGGCTGACACGAGTTAAATCTCGCAAGATCAAATAGTACCTACTCATTAGTTTTTTTGACGATTACTCGTACATATCCCCTTTATATCACAAGTATGTAAAAAATCTTTAAAACCGCTGTTTTATGTGCTATATTTATA
>NW_012090453.1:0-830 GCF_000956235.1 Wasmannia auropunctata | reverse complement strand
TTTCTTAAAGTTTTTTTTTTTAGAAAGAGAGAGAAGAAAGAAAGGAGAACAGAAGTGTAATCGTTCACGCGTGTCATCGTTCTGGATTATGAAAAATCGATTGTAACAGCGTTACGTGCCAAGAAGTAAAAGAATGGACGGAATGAATGTTCATGTAAAAGAAATACTTTTCTTAATAAACAGGATCATTCTAAAAATAAAAGTAAATATAAAATATTGAAATTGTAATACGAGATCAAATTTTTTTGAATATAAATAATAGACAACTTTTATAGTTTATTTTAATTAATGGAAACAGATGATATTGATTGATTTTAATAGTTTATATTGTTAATAGTTTATATTTTAATAGTTTATATTGAAGATTGATTGAATATTAAAAAATTAAAACATTAATTGCTAAATAAAAAATTAAAATGTACAAAAATATAAATATTATAAATATGTTTATAATTTTTAATATAATTAATATATATCTTATAAATATTTTTGATCACAATTTTGAAATATTAAAAAGTAGTTGTTAATTGTAAGTTTTAAGAATTTAAATTTATTGAAAATTATGAGAAAATTAAAATTAAAGAAAATTAAAATTAAATAAAAGAAATTATAATTTTTGTATCTTGATATTTTTGAAAGGGATTTTTAAAGTCTTATAATAAAGATCTTACAAAAACGTATCTAATTTGTTAAGGTGATGCTTTGTTAAGATGGAATGAGGTCCGGAAGTTGACACCTCTAAACGCGAATTTCGACAAAATTTATATGACATTTGATTATCCACAATTTATCCACATTTGCCCATAAATAATAATTTTTTGTCCACTCTG
>NW_012090452.1:0-489 GCF_000956235.1 Wasmannia auropunctata | reverse complement strand
GAACAGGGGACGAAATGGCCACGTGCTTGTGTGGGACCAGGTCGGGCTCGACGAGGACGACCGAGGGAAAAGAAGAAAAAGAGGTAATGTGCCACGCGGTCGCGCCGCGTTTCGCCGGCCGCCGATTTCATTTGCAAAGCGCGGAGCTGGAGAAGCTCGAGTGAGACGGGACGAGGAGGAGGCGAGGAAAACCCTCTCGACGTTCCCGTCTCGCGATATTCCCGCGGTATTCTCGTCGCCGTGCGAGAGCCCCCCCGGGTTCTTCGGATTCGCTCTTTCTCGCCGGACGACCCGCGATCGGGACAAACGTGACTCCGTCGTTGACATCAATCTGCATAAAAATAGCTGACGAGCGCGCGCGCAGGAAATGTCGAGCGAAGATACGGGGAAAATTCCGATTTCAAAATTCCTCGGAAAATTCGTTCCGTTAACGCAAAATGAGCGGTTTTTTTTTCTCTCTTTTTTTTCGTCGCGATTGGACGAAACATT
>NW_012090451.1:0-476 GCF_000956235.1 Wasmannia auropunctata | reverse complement strand
TTGTTCAAGCAGAAGACGGCATACGAGACGAGACGAGTGTAAAAGCGGCAACAGTGCGCGCATTCGCGCTCGCGCGGCGTCGATCCATGTGACAGAGAAGGAACGTAACAAAAGGTGGCGGAGGGTGACGCCGCTGCCGCTGCCGCGCCGCGAGCCGCGATCGGAGCGCGAGTGTTTGCCCGGGCGAGCCGGGTGTCGGGTGTACGTCCGTACGTCGCGTTCTCTCGCGGTATCGCGTACGTGCCTGAACGCTCGTACGCCTCCGTCGTCGCGCAACGTGCAGGAAGGAAAGACGCGCGACGTTCCGCACGGCGCGGCGCGTCGTCGCGTTCACGGCGAATTAAACGCGCGACGCTAGAGAAACGGCTCGGTCGGCTGATGGACGGATAGCGCGTGGGCTTCAACGAACGAGTGTCGAGATACAACATCATGACGACGGCGACGGTGACGACGACGGCGGCGGCGACGACGACGAC
>NW_012090450.1:0-424 GCF_000956235.1 Wasmannia auropunctata | reverse complement strand
TCAAGGTGAATTTGTTGCAATCACTCTCACGGGGTGCTTCTTTAATTAACAGTCGCAATGAAAGAGCTAAAAAAAAAGTACAATACAGATCGCGGAGTCATATGTGCCTGACAAAGTGCGGCCGCCATCCCGGGCAGACGTATAAATTCACGACTCTTTATTTTAGTGGTTCGCGTCCGCCCGTAAAAAGGGGATAAAGAGTCGAAAAAAAAGAGGGACAAAACGGAAGTCGCGCATCCGTCCGTTCGCCGGAAAAGTGCGGCTTGATTAACGAGCCCGTTATTGGAATTAGTTATCCATAACGAGTCAGTGCAGATACGTTTTTCCACCACCATTGGTGCAGCACCACTTTAACTTCGAAATATGGCAAAAAATGAGGATGGAATGGAGAAGAGGGTCGTATGCCGTCTTCTGCTTGATAAAG
>NW_012090449.1:0-542 GCF_000956235.1 Wasmannia auropunctata | reverse complement strand
ACGTGTGCTCTTCCGATCTTAAAGATGACAGCTACCCTTGAGTTATTTGGCTTCCTTTCTGGGAGCTAGCGATCTAGGATATACAGAAATTTGTGTTTAAATCATTCTTATCAAAAGTAATTGAATTATGATCAATTTTGTCTTAGGTAAATGTAGCAAGATTCTATATCTTTAAATCCGTATTTTTAGCACTTAATTGTTAGAACATTTCTAGAATTTCGGGATCTCTAAACTTTCATTAATTATATCAAAAACATGTCACACCAAGAGAAATTTATGAAGTATTATAATTAGCTGATACATCTTTGTCATAAAGCTAGACAATATTACATGAATTTTTGTTCACATATATGAGGGCACATAACATGAAGTTATGTGTTTTATTTTTAGAATAAAAAGCCATTCAAGGCTTCAAATCTGAGATGATATATTTTTCCGCTACGTTAAAATAACCTTCATATTCCGTCTCAGAAGTAGTGTCGCCAATAAACTCCTCGCTTGCTGCATAATCGGAGAAAAAATGGAACTGATTACGTCTTCTC
>NW_012090448.1:0-1420 GCF_000956235.1 Wasmannia auropunctata | reverse complement strand
TGTCAAATTAAAACAAATTAAATATTAATTGTACATATCTTTACAGAAAACGAATACAGGAGCAATTTATTAATCAAAATTATATATGCGATTTACGAAAAACTATGACTACCAGTTTCCGCAAAATCGAAAGTTCTAGTACCGATGCTCAAAAATATCTTGAAAAGTACGTAGAGAAAGATAATTTTTTATATAAATTTATTAACTTTTTATAATTCTACACATCGTTTACATTAGTAATGTAAAGTGATGTGTGTTTACATTAGTAATGTAAATGTGATGTGTAGAAAACCATAAATGAATAATGAGAATAAAACTTTCCAAGAATAATTGTATAATAACTATTTTCTTTACAGATCAAAGGACATACAAGAACACGTTATAAAGAATCTTAAAAGAAAAAAAAATGAAATTGATCGTAATATTAGAGATATCGATAACAGTATAAGGCAGTTAGAAAGGGCTTTTGGGTAAGTATGAGTTTATAAAAATCACGTTTTTATAATACAGATTTATTATACATATGCTATCTCTATTAATGCTATCTTTAATTGTAAAAGTTTACAGGAATTGACTGCTCAACAGAATACATGTATCGATCAAGACGCATCCGTTCAAGAAGTGGCCACGAGGTCTTGCACGAAAAAGCTTTGCTCAACTAAAGAATTTAAGTATTATTTAAATTATATAATTTATAAATGATTAAAATAATGAATGATTGAAATTGATGAATAACAACTAATAAACAAATTTTAAATTTTACAGATCAAATTCAAGAACAAATTCCAGCAGGACATCTGTTCCGAGAAGATCTAAAGCGGATCAACCAAGTACCTCTTGTGATGACACAGCTGCGTCAACAATCACTAATTTGACTACTCACTTTCGAAAAAAAATAATTAACAGAATGTCAACCAAATATTCAGGCTATATTATATATACATTGTGACGCCGCAGTCCGCTGCGGCGGAGCAGCGTCCCGCCGCCGTCACAAGGCGCGGGTTCGCGCCCCTTTTTACGGGACCGGCAGCTACGTTGTCGATACGAGACCGAAATCTCCGGGAGGCCCGAATTTAATTTGCGTGCATGTGATTAATTCGCTTTGAACCTCTTGTATGTACCGCGGCACCTCACCGGACGGACGAAGCGACGAAGGAAGGGAGTTAAGGTCGCTGTCGGCGGAACGAGCTCGGAGTACGGGCGACCTGGCGCAGGAACTACGGGGGCACGCACCGGGCACGCGGCGGGCAGGTGGCAGGGCGCGCACACGCGGAGCGCGTGACCGCGCAAGGAGGCTAGATCCGTCAGGAGCGTGACCGGGGAGGCGGACATTGGAACGAAGGCCCGCGAAGGGCGGTACGGCCGGCAATTTCCCCAGGGCCCGGGGCCATCGCCGCGAGCTGCCGGGGCGAGGTGGCCA
>NW_012090447.1:0-435 GCF_000956235.1 Wasmannia auropunctata | reverse complement strand
AGTATTTCAAGGTAGCAATACTTGTCGAGATATCGGAATAAGAAGGAGCGCACGCGCGCGTTCGCCAAATCGCGAAGGAGGTTACGAAGTTATACGTATTTTACATTTTCGAATACTCGCTCAGCTGAGGAAACCATTGTTTTGTTGAAAACGTAATCGTATACGCGGAACAGTTTATTCCCGCGCATTAGTACAGCGACTTACGGTCGGAATTACCTGTCGGCGCGCCTGAACGAATGACGACAGGGAAACATCACGCCGCGACGGTCGCTCTCTCCCCAGTACTTTAGGGCTTGACTAAGTAGGTAGTCGATCGAAGTTATCGCAATGCACTCTCGTGAGTTATCGTCTCGAATAATATATTTTTACGTACGTTCGGTAAACTCTTAGAAAACGCGCAGAGCTCGACAAAGTTTCCTTAAGTTTCCACCCCCC
>NW_012090446.1:0-399 GCF_000956235.1 Wasmannia auropunctata | reverse complement strand
TGTCCGGAGAAGCCGTTCCCATAATTCTTCGAATTTTTGGTCTCCGGCGGTATCGGTGGTGGTGGCAAGGATGGCGTCAAGTTCGGCTTCCATGGCGGGTGCGGACTTTCTGTTCTGAGTGGCGTGATCCTTGCCTTTAAACCCCTGTTTTGGTTGCGTGGGGGTTGTTCCCCCCCCTCGCCTGGTCGGTATTTGGTGACGCTTATTCGCTGTCGCTGTCGGTTACGTCTGATTGGTCGGTAGCGTCGGGCCTGGGGTGTGGGGCCGGCTTGAGGTCCTGCACGTGTACGTGACGATACCATTTCCCTCGCTTGTCCCGGAGGTCCACCACGACGGATGACAATATTTTCTTGATCTCGAGTGAACCCACGTATTTGGGAGCCAACTTGGCGTTAAACG
>NW_012090445.1:0-478 GCF_000956235.1 Wasmannia auropunctata | reverse complement strand
TTCTCCTTTTATACAAATATATATCTATTCGATATATATATCTATATAGTACACTTTACGTTAATTTTACGTTCCCCTAATATGTTTCGTTCGTGACTGATTGTGAGTGTCGCGTCCGCGCGGATCTTCGGCCGGCGCTCGGTCATGTAACTTGATGCCGGTTTTCGCGGACGCGTAACGTGCCGTCGTTGTTACGGTCTTAATCAAACTCTGCGGCGCACGTTTAGACGGCCGCTTATATAGGATTTTTGGTGTCCTATTGCAATTTACGATCGGATCATATTTAGTCATGGGAAATCAGGTGTCATCTTCCTATGCGACCTTCGTTCGCGAGAAATCGCGAATTTGCAGTCTTGTATTTCCGTTTGCTCGCTGCTATGCATGCGTTGCTATGCCGATGCAAAACTTATAGCGTGATAGTGTAACTGAACAAAGCCCGGAATAATCGTAAAATCACTTACTTTCGGTCGTCAGCTAC
>NW_012090444.1:0-1049 GCF_000956235.1 Wasmannia auropunctata | reverse complement strand
TAGCACCAACTAATAATTTCTAAATTCATCTATTTATGTGACTTCAAAGTGTACCAAGTTTCATTAAAATCAGAATTTGACACTTCGCGAGGTTCCCTTGTTAGATAGCAAAATCAACGACTTATTTTTCCTGAATTTTCTTTTCTATCCATTTTTGGTGTTAAAAATAAGGATTTTGCTTACATTTAAAAATTTCAAGTTAATTTTGGAATAACCCCTAAATTTGATTGAGGTCCTACTCTTTTTCAGACATCCTGTATATACATATTATAATTTTTGAATTTCTGCGAAGGACCCCATTCAATTTTTGACCGGGGACTCCCAACATTGTAATTACACCACTGGCCCGATGTGGCGGCACTAATTCTTAGTAAAAATTGTAACTTCATATTTGTTTATATTTTATATGCAAACTTTATATTTATGAACAAAATATATCTTAACTAACACATATTCCATCTTTTTGACATCTATTAAAAAAATATCATTGGTATACTCTTATTAGCAATTAATATTCATCGAAGCATCAGTTCTCGGACAATCACAAGGTTTAGCTTGGATGAGTGATCGCTTTAGGAATATCGTAAATAAGTTTCCAAATATATATTTTTTAATCATAATTTTTGTTATAAATGTTTTTGGTTCATATAGAATGGTTGATAATCATGTAACTAAAACACCTTAGCAGAAGTCGACTGGTCGAATAGTTTTTGAGTTATCTTTCCCGCCAATTTCAAAAAAGTGGTTTTGAGAAAAATGCGTTTAAAGTTTTCGGTACCGAAAAGTAACAGAGACAAATGATTTTTGGCACTTACCGTTAATCTGCTATTCCAGACTCATACAGTAAACATTCCGCTTTCTCAAAAAATTCGTTTTCTTTCATTCGTAGTTGTCTGCGAGCTGTACGAGCCTCTATCGTGTTGCTTAGTCGGCGTCGTTCCTGCCTCGTAATTCGCTGCTGGTCATAATTCTCGACGAATATCTTGCATTGTTGGCCAATATTTATTTCTAACAATTGCATTATTCTTATAATACCAGAATAGCCTTCA
>NW_012090443.1:0-385 GCF_000956235.1 Wasmannia auropunctata | reverse complement strand
TCCGCCTTATAAACATTTTTAAAGTAATTTTTACTTTTATCATCAGCACGAATAAATCATTTTCAAAAATTGCTCCGTTATTTGCACAGAATAGTTCGTATTCTATGCAAATTATTTATGGGACAATAATCTATGCACTGTAATGCAAAATATTCATAAAGAATCACTTAATAATCTTTAATCAATTTTCTACCTGAAGAGAGAGTTTGAACAAATCACGAACAGCGTCAAAGATCGCGGTGTGGTTTACACTTTGCTGCAGTTACCGGACGAGCAAAAACATAGAGGTGTGACAGCAATTTTAACAGGCAGCTTCGCTTATTCTTTTTGCTATTTTGGAAAGAAAGTTGGAGTACGGGTGACAGTGGTGATGCCAAAGACAATT
>NW_012090442.1:0-368 GCF_000956235.1 Wasmannia auropunctata | reverse complement strand
TCTATACGTATTAATACATAAATTTAAAAGTAACTGTTATTGCCTTGGGAGACAAAAAGAAGGTATAAATAATATCTAAATAATATCTAAATCAGTATGACGTTTTAAAGAATTTGTAGTTTTGTACGCGTATTGATTTATATACATACATTGACATACATTGTTATATGTTCGTAAAAAGTACAAATTTTCTTTAGGTGACATTTCGAATTCAAGCAATTTTGCACTCGTGCAGCTGCAAACACGCGCATTTCACGGCTTTGAGACTGTAACTGCCACAGCTAGGTAAAAGCAATTCTTGTCAATCCAACCTTTTCGTGATGTTTGATGCAGTAGGTCGAGCGTTTCGTATGCCGTCTTCTGCTTGA
>NW_012090441.1:0-367 GCF_000956235.1 Wasmannia auropunctata | reverse complement strand
TTGTTCAAGCAGAAGACGGCATACGAAGAGTGACGCGTTTATGCGGCACGGGTGAAAACTGGGTCCTGATTTTCACCGGGTCAGAAAAAGCTAGCGATTGATCTCTTATGAAATGCCGACGCGCGGTATGGCCTTGCCGGGGGGGGATAAAAATAGTCGTTTCAAACGTGAAAATCACGAGAAAGAAACGGGGGGGGGGGAAGAAGAAGGAAGGAGTCGACGTCACGCTCGCGATGTCCAGGCGCTTGGTCGTGGACCGATTTTGTCCTGGCGAGACAAGTGAGACTTCTCTCGCTTGATTGACAGACCACGGCACCGCCGTGAATCACGCGAGGGTATCGTCGGGCCGAGAGAGAGAGAGAGAGAG
>NW_012090440.1:0-1979 GCF_000956235.1 Wasmannia auropunctata | reverse complement strand
TGTATTAAAAATAAAAGTGACTATATTTAATTCACAATTTATTTCTATAACTAAATTATTATTACAAATTTTCATCTCTATAAAATTAATGATTTGTTGTTGCACATTTCTACTTAAAACAAAAAATCACGGAATTAATTAAACGAAACATTTTTTAATAGGTGTATTCTTCCATGATGTCTACATGAAATATAAGCATCATCGCGTTATTGGGATGTATTCACTTTATAAACCAAACTTGTTGATCGTCGATCTCGATCTCATTCGAACGGTGTTGACAAAGGAATTCAAAAGTTTTCATGACCGCGGAATATACTGCAACGAAAAGATTGATCCATTAACCAACAATTTGGCTTTTATATCTGGAAAGAAATGGAGAAATATGCGCGTCAAAATGACGCCCACTTTCACTTCGGTAAAAATAAAACAGATGTTCACGTGTTTTAAAGAATGTAGTGAAGAACTTGCAAAGTATCTGGAGAGCAAAGCGCAGATGAAAGATTCAATTGAGATGAAAGATATGTTTGCAAGGTAAATTAGTTTTAAACAAACTGTCTTTTAGACAAAAAGTTCTTTGTACGTCAAAAATAGCAATTGCCTTATTAGAAGTAGAAGTTGTTAGTGGAAACATTGGAAACCAGAAAAGAATAAGCAACGCATTCTTGAACAAGTATCTTTTTTCAAATAGAAATTATTTGACCATTTTAAAATTTATTGTTACTTTAATAAAGTACAATATTATCTTTCAAATATTCCTAATTATGGAGCACAGCATATTAATTTTGTTACTTAACAAACATTTTCCAAATTTGGAATTTCTCATTGAATAATGGATTAAATCTTACAATCGGAAGATTAAAAAACTTTACATTATCTTATTATTAATCTGACAATTATGAATAATTTATAATTAACAATTAATATTATTTGAAACTTTCACAAAACTAATTTGTATTAATAATTTTCATTTTAAAGATATACAGTACTTCTAAAAAGTTTTCGGACAATATCAAAGTTTTTATGGAAAATTGCAATGTTTGATCGACATTATCCGACCACAAGGAGTGCATCACAAGGAGGTGACTATCAGATTTTTTACATTGGTGCATTTGTGCGTGTATTAAACACACACACGACTTTCAAAATGCTACTTTTAAAATGCTGTAACTTTGCGAAAGAAATCGTAGCGACTTGCATTTTTTTAATATTAAAGGTGAAGTTTCGAGCTTTATAACGCTGCAAATCCCCGAGAAAAATTCTCGCAAGTCCGTGCATTTCATCAAACATTGCAATTTTTAGTATGCCAAACATGCTCTCAGATTTAAGGGCCCTAGTCAGCCATGAACTCCGCGTTGACGGTGGCGATGTTATATCGCGGTAGAAATTAGAAGCTTTTTGTCATATATTAGGCCCATCCTATAATACATCATATATCGGTGTTTTAAGTCGTGATAATTCTACAGAATATATTGTATCGTAAGCAGTATAATATTAATTAATCACAGTCGAATATGAAGAGAATACTCGACTTGAAGAAGAAAATAACGGACTTATTGTGAAAAGTGTTGACAACAAATTTTGTGTTGCGTGCCATTTCGTTATTATGTGCTTAATTGTGAAAAATGACTTGTCTCGTATTTATCAAAGTCGTAAAAATGGATGGAAACTATATAGTCGAATTAGTTATTGTCGAATTTTATACGTAAAAGTATCTTTTCCGTTCCTTTCAACAGTTGTCAAATCGTGAGTTTTCTTGCTTGAATAAGCTTCACTTTACGTGCCTTTCACGACTATTTACTTACTTTCAGGGGGGAAAAGGATAGTTACCATCCATTTTTACAAGTTTTTTAAAGCGATCCTATTTCTTAATTTTATCCAAATCTTCTTTATTTAAAAATGGCACGCAACAAACTTTTACGTGTCATTTCTCGCTGTTTCTCGCTTCTGACGTCACGAGTCAGATCGGAAGAGCACACGTC
>NW_012090439.1:0-603 GCF_000956235.1 Wasmannia auropunctata | reverse complement strand
TCTTCGCTCATTCCACTTCGCTTAAACAGTTTTGTTATTACAACGCCGGGATTCACGGCGTTTACGCGCACCTGTGCATTTTAGAGTTAATTAGTGCATTTTAGAAATAATAATATGACGCGAAATATACGATTAAAAATAGTATGAAACATTATCTTCATACGCACCTGTTGCGGTGCCAATTCTAAAGCGACGCAACGCGTTAATTGATCCACGGCCGCCTTACTCATGCAGTATGCCAAATAATCTGGGAAAGCTCGTAATCCGCACACGCTGGAAACGTTTACAATATTTCCCTTCGTCTTGACCAAGTGTGGCACCGCCAGTACTGTCAAATGATATACCGAGCGAACGTTTACGTTGAAAATACTAAAAACAACACGTTTTCTTAATTTACATCAGCGTATTCTCAAAATAGAATGAGATATTGTAGTTTATCAATTTCCAAACAACATTTACACTAAACGGAAATGGATTGAAATTTCAAATCATGGATTAAAATAAATTGAAATGGATTGGCCTTCGTGGAAATGAATATTTACAAAGGCATTTTTATAAAGATCAATCCATTTCAATCCATGGTTTAGAAAATTTCAATCTATT
>NW_012090438.1:0-767 GCF_000956235.1 Wasmannia auropunctata | reverse complement strand
TTCTTTTAATTATTTTTTATGTTTCCTTCTTATTATAATTTTTTTTAAGAATAATTTTACAAAGGAAAGAAACATATGGATATATATGTACATATTTTGGATATAATTATATATAATTATATGTTATATTATATATAATTATATATAATTATATGTTTTTATATATGTTCTTATATAAAAAATTTTATATTATATATAATTATGTATTATTATTAATAATTATATGTAATTAACATATAATTATATATAATTATATGTTTTTAAATATGTTCTTATATAAAAAAATGTTTCCCGGGTATTCTGGGATCAATTCTGGTCCGAGAACGTGACCAACGTTCAGGACATCTTCACCCTGATCCTGGCTTCGGAGATTCGTACGCTGCGCCTTCGAATTTAGCCACGTTATGCTACAAGGCGGGTGCGAAATTGGTCAAGGTGGTGGATAGTAGCTGCAGAACTCAACGGGAGCATCAAACTGAACTGCTGTAGCTTGCTGACCCGCCTATTACTCTACATATTCGAGGATCCTGATTGGAAATATTTCTTTTGGTTTAATTTACCTGGCAAAAAGATGGACGAAGAGAGTTTGCCTTTGGCACATTCTGAACGCGCTTCGTGTAAGAGATATTTAAAGTAAAAATATAAGATGCATTGAATGTTTGTAAGATTCGCGAGAATTATTGTTGTATAAAAATAACTTTATTGGACAATTTTATACAATAATTTTATATTTACCACGATGTTCGAGCGAAACAATCGCGAAAAAA
>NW_012090437.1:0-2498 GCF_000956235.1 Wasmannia auropunctata | reverse complement strand
AAAGATTTCATAATCCTGACAATACCATCGACAATTGTCGGTGCGTTGATAAAGTTTATCGATTGCATCCTCACAGGATAGCAGCTCTGCCACGCGTGTACTATATTTATTAACACATGGGGTGGACATTGAGCTATGTGTCGCAATGTTACATTAATCAAGTCAAAGAACGCAACGAAACCATATACAGATGCTATGGCGTTATTCTTCATCGTTAGTTCTGCCAAAATTACACAGATCTGATAAAATAATCATTTGTTGAGAAACAATGGAAAATATTTTATGACGACATTAAAAATACTTTGTTACTTGTTATTCCAATTTTTACCTTAATTAAGTCAAATAGTTTGTGTATTGTCGGATCACTTCGAGTAACGCGTACTATGAAAACCAATCTTCCTCTACTATCCAGTTTCCGCAGAGGCAAAACCAACCTAACCGAAATATTTTAGAAACATATTCGCAGAAGTCAATTTTACTCTCTAAAAGTGAATCAAGGAAATCATCACTGATTTTCAATTCTCAATACCGTTTGACAATAAAAATCACTGTCTTTCAGATATTTGCTGTTTGAATCAGTATGTTATCACAATAATATTGAAATCACTCACTATTTATCACAATTGTAAATACTGAAAATTAGTGATAATTTCACTAATTCACTTAGAGAGAGTAATTTTACGGCGATGCATCTAATTGTATACAAAAACTTTAATAAAACGTTTCTACTAAATTATAAAGTAGAAGTAATGTAATTGACACAAATTTAAACAATTTGTCATAAAAATTGGTCATAAAAAAAGTTTCAACTTATAATGATTTCTATTATGTATCATTCAATCTTTATAAATAAAAAATAAAGAAACTCGCTGTTAATTCCCAGTGATCAATTTAAAAAAATTTATATTTATTAATAAAATTTATATTAATAAAACTTATATTTATTAAAGTAAATATAAATTAGTATATAAAAGAGTTGAGTTTTGTCAATAAAGTGCAGCATTAACTGCAGCATGTTGTAACCTCCCCTTTATAAAAGATAAATTAGCATTAATAATTATCAAGATGCAAAAATTTATAAAATACTTCAAGGTAAATTATTTTAAATTGGATAATCTAATTTATGTCCCGATAGAAGAAAGATTTTATTTAAATTATACATTCACTCCGAAATAGTTACCCCATATCAAGCAGCTCCTTTAATTCCGGTTGAAATGGATCCTTATTCATGTACCATTCCGGCAAGTCAGATCGCTGCTTATAATAATTTCGTATCCTGATCTTAGTTTTCTCGAGGTTAAACTTGCAAACTCTCAAGAATCGCAGGATGAGGAAATCATCTAGATACAAATTCAGAATTATTTGGAAATAAAAAGCATTTCTAAATCTATTATTAAGTGTTATAAATTAAATTATATTTTTCTAAGTGTGTATAAAAAGCAACATGATTTTTAAAAATGTCTAATATCTAAATGTATATATATATATATATATAACTTTTTTTTTCTTTTTTGATTAAAAAAAAAACCAAGTCAGTCGAAAAATTATACAGAAAATGTCGAAATGCAGTAAGATAATCATGAACATTTTAAAATAAATTTTTATATCAAGTTTTTATTTTTTTCCTCATTTATTTTTACTTAACAAAATTTTTAGACTGCTCTTTTTGTTTTCCATAAAGAAGTCAGATATTTTGTTACATTATTTTATCTTACTTTCTTTTATTGCACGTTTAAGAATGAACTCAACAAGATGAGTATCAGATTTAACATCACGCCGATTAAAGGCAATTAAGCGTATTATTGCGCCAAAAGTAAAAAATCATAATTGAATTTTATTAAATGATATTACAACGCGTGAAACGTCTGTCATTTTTACCGATTAGTATGCACATTTCGTCCTTCATCCAGCCTCTAATTTCTGCGACGGCATTCCCTCTATTTTCATCAGTTTCGTTTAAATTTTCCTCCGCATATTTTTTATCCTCGCTGGTCAACTCTTGCAAAACGTGCACTACACTGTCACCATAATTACGTTTGTTTTCCATCGTAATGACAGTGAATAAGAAGTTTCGTCTACTGCGAAAGGATTTGTGTCACGCAAATATGATATACTGTCACCGAGAGTCCTAGTAAAAAAGAACTACTAATGCAGTAAAAACACAACTGAAATGTAGTAGTGTTATCACTGCACTAATAGTTCTTTTTTACAAGGGAAGTTTATACTTGTATAAAAACTGTTAACCAATATAGTTTATATATAACACTACAGATAAAGCGTAATCCAGGCAGACATGATAGATCCATAGACGTTGAATCAACGGAAACAGCATATAGGGTAAACCCGGTATATGTATACGCCGCAACTATTAAAAACTTAATTTATCAGATATTATCTATTAAGTTTAAGTTAAATGAACTATGCCAGTGAAAACTTTATACTGTTTACTATTATAAAAAATATATTAGGAATCCAAATTATTTATTTTTTATAAGATC
>NW_012090436.1:0-344 GCF_000956235.1 Wasmannia auropunctata | reverse complement strand
GACGTGTGCTCTTCCGATCTCTTGATTGACGTCATACGAGAAGTTACTATATCATACCAGTAAAATTAATAAGTACCATCCCTTACAGCACAAAAGTCAATGTCATTATTTCAGCACTGCAATATTGTTAGCTCTGTGCTGTATGAGATAGTTGGACTAGTAATTCTAATTATTATACTACTACAGGATTTTCTTCACCATTTTTATGCATCTTTTTTTCATATAGCAGAGTTAAAAATTTTTTAATTAAGCTTGATTAATTTTAATCATTTTCAAGTATATTCCGCCTTTAGGAGATAATACGAACGCCCTAGGATTAGATATGTAGGGTATTAGAGTTTTCT
>NW_012090435.1:0-340 GCF_000956235.1 Wasmannia auropunctata | reverse complement strand
TTTTTTTTAATCTTATTTTTCGCAAATGAAACACATTTAAATACAGTTCCGTTTTTTTTTAATTTATGCTCTACGGAATAAAAATTTTCACTTTGTGTAAAAGTGCATTCGTAAAAGAAAGATTTCCAATATATGACCTCTATCTCTCTCTTTTCCCTCTGCTTCCTGCTTTCCTCTCTCTCTCTCTCTCTCTCTCTCTCTCTTTCTCTCTCTCTCTCTCTCTTCTTTCCTTCTCTGTTCAATTTCGCTTGCTCTGCTTTCCTCTCGCTGCTTTTCATCCACCTCTTTCTCCTCTGCTTCGTTCCTTCCTTTTCTCTCTCTCTCTTTCTCTCTCTGTTTC
>NW_012090434.1:0-328 GCF_000956235.1 Wasmannia auropunctata | reverse complement strand
CGTGTGCTCTTCCGATCTACTGGATATTGTAACAATAAAAATGATTATTATTATATAACACCCGTATCGGCTCGCAAATTACTCATTTCGTATTTATTTCTAATTTATTTATGGGAGCCTAATTGCTTTCAAATCAAAATCTTCTCTAAGAATATTCTCTTTTCTGCACGAGTGTTTGAAATGCAGCTTGGGATATTCGTCTCGTGAAATATTATCAATTTGCTGTTTGAATTACCCTCGTACGTAGTATGATACAAAATAATTTGGTCGCGTCTAAAATCTGCTAGCCGTAACAATGTGGCATAATAGTGTTTCTGTGTGCAATATT
>NW_012090433.1:0-444 GCF_000956235.1 Wasmannia auropunctata | reverse complement strand
TTTTTTTTTAAACATGTGAGTACATTTTTGAAATTTTCAATATCTGCACGGTTTTTTTATTGTACTTGTAGAATGATTAAAATTAATGTAATAATAAAATATCGCATGTCTTTTAACTACAAATTTTAGCTCAAATTTTTGCTACGCTTACGCAACTGTACGTGTTATGATTTGTAATATAGATTGTCAATTATTTTGAATATTTTTAATTAATGTTTTTATAGTAAATTGAATAACATTGACGATTCTTGTTTTGTGATATATTTGATATGGATGCGACATATGTATACACGCAATTTTCACATTGAATGTGCAAATTGCGTATATAAAAATTGTATTTTACTCTAAATTGTATTTTACTAACAGAATCGACAATGTGTGACACGTTGAAAGTCGATTTAATATTTGTGTTACAATTTTTAGTTTGTGTTTTATACTTTTTAA
>NW_012090432.1:0-324 GCF_000956235.1 Wasmannia auropunctata | reverse complement strand
TCTTCCGATCTTATAATTACTAATATAATTACTAATATAATTACATAATAGCGAATAACTTTCGTCGTTTTTATTATATTATAGGCCAGTCGAAGACTATATATTATATTCATCACCGAAGACAAAGAATTGCTAAGTCAGTAATTCCACCGCGACACTGATTGATTTTTCAATCCATGTTTATACAAGCAGGCTGTGAATTATTTCGCGTCCTAAACTCTGCGAAGTCATGCGGGGCAATTGACATGTGTTCGCGATTCCGTGAAATATAGGGTGTGCGTACAAAGCATTACGTAAGTAAACGTACCGCGAGAAAACACGTCC
>NW_012090431.1:0-914 GCF_000956235.1 Wasmannia auropunctata | reverse complement strand
ACATCCAATTTTTGGATACAAATATTGGTCGCGCGTTTCAGTCAAGCGAATAGGTGATCTGTCTGGAAAAAAAAAAAGAAAAAGTATCGATGAAGAAAGGGCGGATGGAGCAAAACGGTAGAAAGCGAAGCGAAAGAATTGTGCCCGCGGGTACATAATGAGAGCGCGCGATAGAAGAACAAAGGTAGGGAAGGATCGTTCGACGAAGCCAAAAAGAAAGGACGGAGCTTTCGCCGCCGGGGGCCGGACAGATTCTGAAAATTATTCATCACCGCCGAGCATCTGCTGTAACTTTTAACCAAAGCGGTCGATATGGCTAGCAATGTCCGCGCGATTCTCTCTCGCGCATTATTTCAACGCGTTGAAAGCGTCGTCCTTTTATGGAGAATAAGACTTATTATTATAGCAAACGTCGTCAAAATTGAAAATGATCCGTACAAGAAGAAAATAGATTTTTTATGAAAAAAGCACTTGTTTATTCGAGAAGTATTTGTATTTTTAGGAGTTTTATAGCTGGTATTTAAATAAATAAAAAATATTTAAATAAATAAACTGAGTAATGATAGTTCTCGTAATATTCTAAAAAAAAAAACTGCAAAAATATCAAGTTCAGAAAGTATTTTGAGTCTTTAAAATAAATTAGAGAATTAGTAAGAAATTATAATTAAATACAATTAAAGAAAAAAAGATATATTTTCTAAATTATTGTAAGAACATATTAATTTATCTAATTAAAGAATCTCATCAGCGAATGAGTGAATAAACATTTTTGTCATCACATATATTATTACGAGCGAAGCAAATCGTAAAATATTCGCGAATATAATATATAAGTTTAATTTTTAGCGAACAATACTCTTCTCTCTGAGGGAGGTTAATGAACTCCCTTAGAATTCTCTTGATTGTTTTATGCT
>NW_012090430.1:0-1654 GCF_000956235.1 Wasmannia auropunctata | reverse complement strand
TGTTTGTCGTCGAGGAACTAAATGTCTAGGTGTCATCTAGGTCTTCGTGGTCGAGGAAGTGAATGTCTACACGGTCGCCGTCGAGGAACTAAGTGTTTTAGGTGTTGTCTAGGTCTTCGCCGTCGATGAAGTAAATGTCTAGGAGTTGTCTAGGCCTTCGCTGTCAAGGAAGTGAGTGTCTACATATTCGCCGTCGAGGAACTAAGTGTTTTAGGTGTTGTCTAGGTCTTCGCCGTTGATGAAGTAAATGTCTAGGAGTTGTTTAGGCCTTCGCCATCGAGGAAGTGAATATCTACGTGGTCGCCGTCGAGGAAGTGAGTGTCTACGTAGTCGCTGTCGAGGAATTAAGTGTCTTCTAGGTCTTGCCTCTCTCACGGTTTTTTCGTCTCTCTTACAGCTCTCTCGTTTCTTCCACGGTTTTTTTATCTCTCTTACGACTCTCTTGTCTTTTTCATAGCTTTCTTGTCTTTCTCTGCTCTCTCATCTCTTTAATTTTTTCATCTCTTTCTTAGAACCCTTATCTTTCTCCCGATTCTCTCGTTTCTCTTACGGCTTTCACGTCTCTCTCATGACTTTCCCGATTCTCTAACAATTCTATCGTCTCTTTTTCGGTACTCTTGCCTCTTTTACAAATTTCTCGTCTCTTCTACAGTTTTTTTATCTTTCTCACGACTCTTTCGTTTTCTTCACAGCTTCTTTGTCTCTTTCTCAGTACCCTCATCTCTCTTTCTATTTTCTTGGCCTTTTACGGATTTTACCTCTTTTTCAGGACTCTCTTATCTTTCTAACAATTTTCTCGCTGCTTTCACGGCTCTTTTGTCTCTCTCATGACTTTTTCGTCTCTTCCACGGCTTTCTTATCTCTATTTTCTTGTTTCTTTCATAGCTCTCTCGCCCCTCTCGCAGCTCTTTTGATTCTCTCATGTCTTACAACTAGTGATATACGATCCATTTTATCAATATAGTAAAATAAAGTAAATATATAAAATTACATAAAAAAATGAATCAAATCAAATAAAAAATATAATAAAATAGAACATGAAATGAATTTAATACAAAAATAAGGAATGATATAAGTAAAATAAATAAAAGCAATTAAATAAACAAATAAAGAATAAAACAAATAAAATAAATGAAATGCAATGAAACAAAAATAAAATGTAATAAAATAAATAAGAAACAAATATTAAAATGTAATAAAGTGGAAAAGATAAAATAAAATAATTATTGTGTATTTGTGTGAATAATAGGTTCTTAGGAATGTAGCAATAATCATGACTGAAAAGTAATTTTTCTAAAGTAGTTTTGTTTATCTTGATAGTTAAACAATAAGGATAAAATGGTTTTGTAAACGATGTATTTTATTATAATTGATCTAAAAAACCAAACTGGTCTATCTTCAATGTATAATACAATCACTAAAATCATTTTGTAAATATTATACCTCGAAAAAGAGCTGTTGTATTAAATTAAAAAAAAATCTATATGGTATTATCTTCAATGTATAACACGATTACGTAAAATTATTTTATTATTAATGAAACAAAAACTTAGCAAAAATTAGTGAAATCCGTGGAAGATATTAAAAATGTAAAAAAACCGCCAAGTATATTTTTTAATGTTTTTACCTTGAAAAAATTGTTTTATGAAAAACA
>NW_012090429.1:0-359 GCF_000956235.1 Wasmannia auropunctata | reverse complement strand
TGTTTTTGCAAGTATTATATGCAATTATAACAAATAAATTTAAAAGAAGAGAAATAGAAGATGATCGAAAAGGACAAAGCAACCACGGGATAAGTAAATTGTTATTTTTTACATCTATAAAATGTTATCTTAACATTTCCTAAATAGAACATAGAAGTCAAAAAATGTCATAATAATGTCATTATTATATTATTTATAAGTGATAAATAAAGTTATGATATTGATGTAATTTATGATGTAATTATAATGACATTATTGTAATTTTTATGTTCTATTTGGATTACTGGTTATTGTGATTAATATCACCATATAAGTCTCATTGTTAGCAATCGAAAGAGGCACATCACGGATTGTAGGAT
>NW_012090428.1:0-410 GCF_000956235.1 Wasmannia auropunctata | reverse complement strand
TTAAAGTATAGAGACTTATAACGGACTGCAACGGCAACAATTTTACACATAAAAAAAACGAAAAAAGATTAGAAAATTATCGGCTTCTGCAGTCAACTCGTGACACGTGTGCGTATAAACATTTTAAACTTTGTACATATAAAACAAGCTTGGTTCACGGGTGGGATGAAAGAATAGAATTATGCTTTTCTAATGAACGTAGATGCTTTAGTATCAAAAAAAGATGAATCTAAATAGAAATATCATTGTACTTGTATGAGTTCAACATTGATGTAGCAATAAATCAACATGACATAACATGTACACACTATCACATCAATATCGCACACACATATAAATGCACAAATCGTAGGTAAAACAGTAACGCCGTGGAGTTCGGCCGTCGTTTCAGCATCGCCTTGATTTCTTTT
>NW_012090427.1:0-351 GCF_000956235.1 Wasmannia auropunctata | reverse complement strand
GTGTCAGGAGAATATAATAAGCAAAGAAGTTGCATTATTTAAAATTTCAAGAATTTTCTAAGAATTAAAAAAACCATGATTCTACGAACATCTCACAGAAAATTTCTTACAGAATTTAAAGTTCGATATTTCGCATACACACATTGCAAGATTTTAAACTTTTAAAAATTGTCCAAATATTAGAATATAATTAGAAATGAGAAAACAAACTTTAAGCATTTCGATTGCAAAAACCAGAACTTTATTATTTCTTTAATTGAACAACAAATTTTATTTTATTATTTTATTATTTCTTTTTTACATACCTATTACTAAAGATAATATATATACTATATTGCTAATTAGAATCAC
>NW_012090426.1:0-393 GCF_000956235.1 Wasmannia auropunctata | reverse complement strand
TCGAGTGCTCTTGCCTGTTTGGTCTCTCATTTCGACGTTTCAGACCCATATACTACGAAGTTATGCGACGGTAAGCGTAATAAAACGAAAAGTAGTTCAGACTGTCTAGAGTATATTGTTTATAAACATATTAATAATTTTAAATAATTAAAGCTAATAATTAATTAAATTAAAAACTAATAATTAAAGTACATTGTTTATAAAAATATTGATAATTTCAAATTAATAATTACTTTCGATAAGTCATTTTAATTTAATCTTAAATTAAATTGTCAGGCATGCGACATTAGTTAAGAATATTTGGCAATGTGCAACATTATGACTTAATTTCATTTGGTTTCGACGAAATTATTATATATATTATGTATATTGTTATTATCGTTGATAACGAGA
>NW_012090425.1:0-671 GCF_000956235.1 Wasmannia auropunctata | reverse complement strand
ATATGGTTATTTTTAAATAAAACAATGGAATTTAACCCAAATTTGGGTTAAATTTGAACCGTTTTAAATTATTTAACCCCACTGTTTTAGTTAAAAATAACTATTTATTAAGTATGAGCAGTGGCGACTTAACTAAGGTTAAATTTGACACTATAAATTTAACAGTGTACCCTTTTAGGATCGAATCATTTGACTTTATTATAATTGTTTATAAAATTTACATTTATATTATATTCAATTTACTTGTCTCTTATTAGCCCTATTCTTTTAATTTCTTTGATTTTAATTTATTAAATCCTGAAATTCTTGTTTTTTAATTTATGAAATATATGTAATTAATTAATAATATCTGCTCTTAATTGAGTGTATGTTTATATATATATATACATATATGTATATATCAGGGTTGGGAAGTAACTCGTTACTTGTAACGAAGTTATAGTTACAGTTACTTTTTTTCAATAACTGTAACTTAACTTTGTTACTTTCTTTACATGTGTAACTGTAACTTAACTTAGTTAGATTTTTAAATAATTAGTAACTAATTTAATAGTTACTTTTTTTTACAGTTACTTTATATATATCAAATCGTCACTTTTATATATGGATCAAAATTATGCAAAATTTTCGTTCAATCACCTAATCATAATGTTGATTGTAATTATGCAAAA
>NW_012090424.1:0-410 GCF_000956235.1 Wasmannia auropunctata | reverse complement strand
CGAGGGCGGACTCTCTCAACGTTTCGGGTTCTGCAGACCAGATTTCGAATACCCGACGCGTGGAACACGTCGTTTCTTGAGCACGAGATATTGTAAGCGAAAGTCGCGAAAAACGTAACACGACAGAACGAAGTGCTGTTAATAAAGTGACTGACTAAACGAAGTTAAGCAAAGTCTATTCAATCACCTACGCTCTCCTCCTCCGAATCCGCTCAGCGCTCCGTGCGGAGCGCGTACCGGCATTTCATCTCGCAGGCGATTTTATCTACTGCTCGCTAGCGAAACACTATTTACGATTGTAAATAGAAGATTTCCCATACCTCTTTTTCTCTTTTCGCTTCTTCTGCCCTTCTTTCTCATCTTTCATTCTCCTCCTTCTTCCTTTTGCATAGTTCATTATATTCTCTTTT
>NW_012090423.1:0-463 GCF_000956235.1 Wasmannia auropunctata | reverse complement strand
TCCTCTTCTATAGTCTCCTTTTCTTCTTGATTGTGCCCTTTTTCTTGATTGATTTCTTCATCTTTATTTTCTTCTTCTGTTGGATTCTGTATATCCTCTTCACTGTTCTGCGTTTCCTGCTTCTTTTCGATAATTACTTCATTTATCTCATTACTTTCATCGAGAAAAATAACATCTCTGCTTATTATGACTCTGTCTGTACTTGTGTCCAACAATCGATACCCTTTCGCGTTTTCTGCCTACGAATACAAATTCTTTTGCTTTTACATCGAGTTTTCTTCTTAATTCCTTCGGAACATGTGCATACACCTTCGAGCCAAATATATGTATATGCTGTAATGATGGTTTCTTCTCGTGCCATCTTTCAAAAGGAGTTGTGCCTGTGATCTTTGTATACAGTTTGTTTTGCAGATAATTTGCAGTACATACTGCTTCTCCCCAATATTTGTTCGGTAAATCTGCA
>NW_012090422.1:0-1164 GCF_000956235.1 Wasmannia auropunctata | reverse complement strand
TTTATTTATGCGTTTTGGAAAGTTCTCTGCTGGAGGAGATGTGCTATAAGAACATGTAATGAAAAATTGGGAGTTCGATTTAAAAAATTCAAAGTGACCTTGTCCTGACCTTGACGACGCCACTCAGGGTCAAACCAATGTTATCATCTTATGTCCCCCTCGAAGTCTGAAAATTTTTGTCTGAAACATTTTTTTGTAGCTTGCGTATTTTAGCAGATATTTGGATCCGTCGATTAAAATGACTCACCCTGTATAGCAGCAAGGAACACAGTTAACGAGTTAGGCGAATTCTGTCTTTAGGCTCGACACGATTTTCCGCTTTTCTGTTCGCAACTAGACGCCTCGAAGAGGCGATCTTAGAGTCAATTAGCTTGAGTGTTATATATTAAGTTGCGGGTATTCTTTTATACAGTCCATAATAAGTAATAAATATATCACTATTACCTATCTACTTTATATTAGCTAAGTCAAAAGTGACTAATTAATTTCTCGTAAATCCAAGCATTTCCTTTGTTAACTTTAATCGCTATTAATTTAAAAACTATTATAGTCTCGACATTTTCGTATTAGGATTTTCGTCTTAGAATATTCTAAAGAATCCGCACTTTAAAGAAAATCCGCGAATTTTGGGACACCCTGTACAGGGTAAACCCGGTATATACGCCACGTGAGGATTTACGTCGCAGAAGTCAGAAAAAATAGAAGAAGTGAAACTAATTTTCTCGCAACCACTCTGTTACATGTCTTTATATGTTATATTAGTATTGTGTTGTGATTCAGTTTTTTACTGTTAATATTTATAATATTATTGTAAGTTAAATCGATTTATCACTGTAATAAGTAGCGCAATCATAATTCTGTAATAAATAATAATACGTTCTTTATTTATTTATTAATGAGTAAATGCAAATTACGTTGAATTACGTATACGAACGGAAAATATTTTATTAAAAACTCGGAGAGTTCGCATTCCATAATTAGCGTCATTATGAGATACTTTTTACTGATCGCGAGCCTAATTATTTTTTAAGTACAAAATCGAATTAAAACCGATATTATTTTGCAATTCAAATATTTCAATCGTCGTTTTCGTTTATGTCGTGACATGTTTTGTATCGAAAAGAAAAAAACATATATTTGAATTGATCAATGATTATGTTTTTT
>NW_012090421.1:0-576 GCF_000956235.1 Wasmannia auropunctata | reverse complement strand
GCCTCGGACGAGCCACTCGTACGCTGATGAAATGATAAAGCACTCCCGGCGGAGAAGGAGACGCCGCGAAACGTATCGGGCTGGGCCGCGACGTAAAATTCAATTTTATTCGCGATACCGCCGCGAAAGTATTATACTCTCCTCCGCCCTCTTTCCCTGCGTACCCTCCGCGTCCATATTTTAGGTGTGCGTTATTTAAAGTTCATCAGTTCAAGCATTACGTTCTTTTCTCTCTTTCTCTTCCACGATCAGATGGGATCTGTAATTTTACCTTAAATAAGCAATTTAAATCGTTTTTCGAGGAACGTTAAATAAAATATTATTACAGAAATCTGATCTTTTTTAGATTTTTCAGGCTTTCCTGAATATTTCCGAAACATAAATATCCGTACTCTAGAATTCTTGAATTTCTGACAGCTGGATATTTTAATTACGCGAATAGTCCGGTCGAATCAGATCCCCCCAATAAGTCTGACTCGCGAAGGTGACTCTGATTTTTCCGATATGCTAAAATATACATATAAATTTCGCGTGGATTTCAGAACCGAGTCCAGAAAGAGGTAAATAAATCAATTT
>NW_012090420.1:12787-13811 GCF_000956235.1 Wasmannia auropunctata | reverse complement strand
CTGTTACGTAAAATGTAACATTACATTGTTACGTTGTTGAGGCGGAAATTGAAACTTACATTTAAGTTACTTGTAACATCAGCGTAACATTACTTGTTATGTTGAATTGTGTAACAGTAATGTAATAATAACATAACTGTGTTTAGTGGGATTTGTATAAATGGTTAACAAAGAGGTTAATACTGTTCCATCTAGATATAATATAAATGGGATATTTCTGAAAACAATATGTTTGTTGTCTGCTGTATATTTAAAAATTTTTATTTTATTTATTTTTTTATTTTGTAATTAGATTGCTTTACATAAATATTTATCGGATTTGTATGTGACTCTTCTTATAAATGATTTTTGTTCAGAGAAAAGCCACGTAACCCTATTTGATGCACCCTTAGGAATATTCAAAGCAAGTTTGTACGTGAAACACAAAATTCTATCAATGACATTGACGTATGATTTAACCGCACTGGCAAACCAGATTGATCTCCATTCTATTTGTGCGCCTACTGTTGCATTAATAAACTTTATCTCGGACTAAGGGTCAATTCCCTATTCTCTTCCACATAGCCGCTTAAGAATATTAATAAATCTCACAGTTTTCTTGCGTATATTATTTATATGATGTCCCCATCTTATATCTCTAAGGTTAGACCCAAGTATTTGATATGATTACTCAATGGTATAGCACTATTACGACCTGTAAAGGGTTTGTCAGATTTAAAAATCTGGAGCGACTAAACACAGTAAATTGTCTTTAGAATTAAAATTTCTAAATTTATAGACTGTATATAACCATTCATTTACCCGAATAAAGGCAGATGTTAGACTGTCATATATACACTGCTCAAAAAAATTATGGCATAGAAAAATTTTGAGCAAAAATTGGTCAACTTTGGTTAATGGTAACTTCGCGAAAAATCATCGTAAAATGATGAACTTTTTTTCAAATGAAAGCTTGAAATCTCTACTTTAAGATACTGTGAGTCGATTTTAAATTTAATGCACTCCTGTTGCTGTAAACTCTTAA
>NW_012090420.1:0-1256 GCF_000956235.1 Wasmannia auropunctata | reverse complement strand
GCTAGGTTTTTATCTTTCCAACGGTTTATTTGGTTTCATGAAATTCGAAAAAATACGAGTTTTAGAGTCGTTTAAAAAAAGGTGATCAAATTACGCTATACTCCCCTATATATATATATTTATATTAGACACAAATGAAGAATTTGCGTGTGCACTGCTTCGAACACGTACATGTTTTCCAAATACAAAAAAACAGCCAAAGTATATGAATCATTTTTCACTTGCCATACAGGTATACATATATAATATGTCCCATATACCTTATATGTTATACATATACATATTTTTGATTAAAAAATATCATAATTCTGTTTATCAATGAAATTATTTTTTATGTAATATCAATATCAAAATTTCAAAATGTTTCTACAATTTATTGCTTTAAAATATCCTGCGGCAAATTTATTGCTGGTTGTTTCAGTTAACAAAATTGATCAACAGGGCAATGTACTAATAATTTCAAAGAATTACATTTTCAAATTCTCAAAATAAAATGTAAACCTCTGAAATTATTAGTACATTGCACTGATGATCGACTTTGTTAATTTAAGCAACAAGCAATAAATTTACCACAGGATATTTTATAAGATAATAAATTATAAAAAAAATTTTTAAACTGAATTTTAAAGTAGTAACTAATTTGTTTATTAAAACATATCTACAATTTATTGCTCGTTGTTTAAATTAATAAAATCGATTAATAGTGCAATGTACTAATAATTTCAAATATTTACCTACATTTTGATATTCTCAAAATAAAATGTAAACTTCTGAAATTGTTAGTACATTGCACTAATAATCGATTTTGTTAATTTAAACAACCAGCAATAAATTTACCACAGGATATTTTATAAGATAATAAATTATAAAAAAGATTTTAAAACTGAATTTTAAAACAGTAACTAATTTGTTTATTAATCGTAATATTAAAACGTATCTACATATTATTACTTTTCAAATATCCCGTGATAAATTTATTGCTCATTGTTTAAGTTAATAAAATTGATCAACAGTGCAATGTACTAATAATTTGAGAGATTACATTTTCAAATTTTCATGAATAACAAAATGATATTCAAAATATATGTTATATTTGATATGCTTTGTTTGAAAGATATGAAATATAAAAGGAGTCAATTAAGTATAGGTGGGCTTTTTGAACAAAAATAAAATGTTTAACACTACAAAATGCGTGATATCATTAAAAAAATTACCTTTTAAAAAAAGGTAAAAAAAGATCGGAAGAGCACACGTCT
>NW_012090419.1:0-418 GCF_000956235.1 Wasmannia auropunctata | reverse complement strand
CTGCATAAAGAAAATATTATTTAACAATAAATACATCAAAATAACATTTAAACAATTAAAAATGAAAATATTAATATTATTAAAACAATTATACTTTATAATTTATTAATTTTTATAATTAAAAATATTTTATTTTATTTTATTTTTTAAATAGAATCTGGAATCATTCGTTCTAGTTAAACTTATTAAAACCTATGGCATTATTTCAACTATTAAAGAAAGTTGTAATGGCTTATGTATTTTCGAGAGCAGTCTTGAAAACCTTCTTCATAGAAAAAATTAGAAGATTTGTGGATCGTTACACAAAATGGGTTGTAAAGCTGAGCGCTTATATTGAGAATTGATGTTGCATATTGTTTGCTAACGTGATTGTACGCGAGAAATAAATAAACTCACTTTACTTTTTGAAGAGCACACG
>NW_012090418.1:0-535 GCF_000956235.1 Wasmannia auropunctata | reverse complement strand
GAATTTAGTACGTCTGAATCTAGTATATTCTCTTTTTTTACTATCGTAATTGCATATACTATCTCGGAGCTTGTTATATTAAGTCCATCATTAACTTCACAGCAGTGTTCCACATTTCTTTCACCTCCAAACAAATCTTCCTCGATATATCTCTTCTATTCTGCTAATTTCTTCTCAGTAATACTCTTGTACTAGTGGTACTAAATACTTTATAGTACAAAAAAACGAAAGATCTGAAAATCTCATTGTATGTATGCGTGCAACATTAATGTAGTAGTAAACATCTACGCACCACTATGTCAATATCGCACACTTATGCACAATCGTCGGTAAAGCAGCGATATTTTGGAGTTTGATCATTCCAGCTAAGTTATTTCCTTATGTAACATAAATGATTCCAAGTATGTAATCGAAATATAAGTAAACAAAAAGTTCAAGGATCATGTAAGCCTGAGCTGGTTATTGGTCGTGCTTACGTATATTGAAAATAAAATTATTATTAATTATTATTAATTACAATAGATCGGAAGAGCAC
>NW_012090417.1:0-388 GCF_000956235.1 Wasmannia auropunctata | reverse complement strand
TATGTATAAAGAATCGCATAAACGTTATAAAATCTACAAAAAGTCATATATCCGACATTAACTTTTTAATCGTATAATTTTCTTTTACGTAAGTCGTATAAACGTTTTTATAAGTCGTATAAACTTTCTTACAACTATGTGCTCCTTGGGTATATACATACAAGTCCTGATGAAGAATTGCAAGGAAGGCGACCATTTAGCAGATGTAATTGTACCGCCATTCTATTTAATGGCCGCGTACAAACATGGTCTATCATTTTGGGAATAAAAGTTGATACAAAAAACCGAATCGAAGAAAAATTGAAAATGTTCCAGGATGAAGTCAAATTTAAAAAATATTCCATAGGATTCATACTGTCTCTTATACACATCTCTGAGCGGGCTGGCA
>NW_012090416.1:0-390 GCF_000956235.1 Wasmannia auropunctata | reverse complement strand
AGTAGAGATTTCAAGCTTTCATTTGAAAAAAAATTTATCATTTTACGATGATTTTTCGCGGAGTTACCGTTAACCAAAGTTGACCAATTTTTGCTCAAAATTTTTCTATGCCATAATTTTTTTGAGCAGTGTATATACATGTGTACCATAATAATACATAAATATTATATTAATGAATAAAAAAAAACTTATTATGTATATATGTATATATATACATATATATGTCATAGGATTTGTACCAGGTCCATATTTTTTTAATGGTTAGAATGCATGTGTTAATTTAATGTATAATGCTAACAAAATGCCATTTTGTTATGTATATGATATATTATAAATTAAATAGAATTTTAAATGCGGTGATTGTTTCCAGGTCTTTTAATATCTTTTTAA
>NW_012090415.1:0-568 GCF_000956235.1 Wasmannia auropunctata | reverse complement strand
GGTGTTCTCTGACAAACTTTTTCGTTAATATCAACCATCTGTTTATCATTCTATCTTTGCTAGTAGGTTTGTTATTTAAATTATTTAACTTGTTTATTATATTTATAGAGTGATTTCTAATGCCATTTTGTAAATTAGGGCGAAATTTACTGATGTTAGCTTCAATATTTTTAATAAACTCTACTATGGTTGAATCCTTATTATTCTCTGACAATGGAAGACCAAACCGTTCACCCAGTTGTAACAGACTCTGTACCTCCACCAAGATCTTACTTCCACTCAAATTGATGAACCAATTATCGTGAAGAGAATCCAAAGGAGTCCCATCCCCAAAATCAAAAGGTGAAATGTCAACCGTGTATGTTTCACTTTGCAATCCCGATATTGAATTTAGAGAAAATTGTGTTTTATGGCATTCACCCGAAGCTAGTGGTGGCACCTTTGCAAAATATTTAATATTCTGGATCTCCTTGATAATCTTGAAACGATGCTCTTTTGACAATTTGTTAATTTTATTGTTAATTCTAATAATTTCTCTCTGCCAAAGTACTCGTATTTTATGTTCTTG
>NW_012090414.1:0-1477 GCF_000956235.1 Wasmannia auropunctata | reverse complement strand
TAACATAAATATAACCGCAGTCAGGATTTGACTCTCCCCGCTATACGGATGTAATAAACGGGAAGTTGTAAAATTCACACAAAATGTATATATACGAACTTACTTCAGAGGATATGAAATGGATAGTGACGCGAGTACGAACGAGCACAAATGTGTATGTATATATCGACGAATTACACATTCCATTTTTTATCGATTTATCAAAGCCGGAAAAAATACTCGTTATATTTTATGTTTATGATCACGCGCATCTATATCTTGGCTATTTTGAACCCTGCATCTTTATTTATTGATCTCTTATATCCCACCCTACATTATACTCTACTAAGTGTTATGGAAATATATGTTATTTAATATGAATAGTGTTCAAACTAATTTTCTTCCATTTTAGCAATTGTTCCTTATTGTTAATTATTATGTTTAATTTCTAGCAGTAAATCTGACATATCAATTAGCCGAGAATAGTCTGCGTTTGTTTACTCGCGTAAATTGCAACAATAGAAACATCGTTTCATTTCCATCGTTTCATCGGTAGACGATTTGTTTGCGAAACTTATAAATGAGCGATAACAGACACGTGATTGCCAACTGCACAATGTTTTTTAGCTGCGAATAAAAATATATTAAATTTTATTCTGCACTTGATCGTCGCGCGTGTTTAATAAAAATGTCCGCGTATTTGCTACAACGTTGAAATTGCAAATTTTTCACATTTTCTCTCCATTATAAACTCGTTCGATTAACAGAAAATTCATTTTTCCTTAGATGAAAGCACCGCGCGGGAAGCGGCGCTTCAGATACGATATTGCCTATTGGCATAATCGTTCGCTGAAGCGGCCGCTTAAACGACCACGACAATATTCGATAAAGTGTCAAAGTTCATCGTACTTTTTGCGGAAGTTGGCAGCAGCATAATGAGAATGCTGAATGCACTTGACGCTCACCGAATATTTCTTCTAAGGAAGTACTTAACACGCGCTAAAGAAAGCTTTAGTCGTTAAAATATAAATATAAACCTTGTTTAAAAAATAACATAATAATTATTTTAAACCAGAAATAAATATCATGTTATAGAATGATAATATCACTGAACACTTCTTTATATTAGATCATGTCGTTATTTTGTTATATGTATGTAAAAAAGAAGAGAATTTCTATTATAACTAACTTTAAATAAAGAATTCAACATCTCCATTTTATTTATTAATAAAGTTAATTGTATATATGTAATATAGACTTATTAATATGTTTAATATGTTTAATACATTTAATAATATAATAATATATAAGTATATAAATTTTTTCAGACATTCAAGAATCAACATCTCCATTTTATTTATTAATAAAGTTAATTGTATATGTGTAATATATACTTATTAATATGTTTAATACATTTAATAATATAATAATATATAAGCATATAAATTTTTTAATATATTTAAATTTGCTATTGTATGTGAGATTATTTATTTATTTT
>NW_012090413.1:0-369 GCF_000956235.1 Wasmannia auropunctata | reverse complement strand
TTTTTGTTTCGATCTGTAAAATTAACACTTATTTTAAAATATCTTAATAACAAATATCATTAATTAAGAAACTGATTTTGTCAAAATGTATATAATATAGTAAGAAAATATCTTACACTGTGCTCGAATCGAAAACTAAATTTGTTATATTTTTGGGTCTTTTAAGTGGAACCTGGCTTTTACCAATGTCTGGAAAATTTAATAATAAATGAATAACATTACTAAAAAATTAAAGTATATATATATATATATATATATATATGTATATATATACAGGTTGTCCTCGTATAAGTGGCCACCCCTTTTTATCTCGTAAACTAATAGAGATAGACCTAATAAATATATCAAATTAAACGGCTCTGACTAAAC
>NW_012090412.1:0-496 GCF_000956235.1 Wasmannia auropunctata | reverse complement strand
TCGATTCGATTCGATTCGATCATGCAAAAATTTGATTCGCATATCTCTAAATTTTAAATACAATGCACAAGTCATCAACTACATTCTCCAACGGAAATTACCTTCTTGTGGTGACGGTGGGCAACATATTGAATACGATTAAAATTCTCGGGAAAAATGTAATCAATGCGAATAATGAGCTTCGAGGGATCTCGGTTGAGACCTTTATAAATAAAGTCCGGAAGATTATGTAAAAAAAGACCAGTTTTGTAATTATAACTGTAACTATATTTGAAGTTCAAGTATTGTAATGAAGAATTTTAATAATTAAAAAGATTGGAAATCGCACGCACTAAGCACCGCGTTGATTCTCACTAGCTCTTGTTTCCTTTCTTGTTTTGTAATATAATATCATGGTTATCATGCTACGTAAGTATATATAACTTTAATATTTGTAAAATTTTAATTGCAAAAAAATTAATCAGTGCTCTGATTGATCGATATTTTGACTTTTTAA
>NW_012090411.1:0-749 GCF_000956235.1 Wasmannia auropunctata | reverse complement strand
CCAATGGCCGTCTCAAAACGCTTGTATGCCATGGAAAAGATTCATAAGGAAGGGAAATGGCTACCATATGAGTTGTCAGAAAATGCCATTTTGAATCGTTTGACTATTGCGACTTCTTTGCTTGCCAGGCAAAGAAAAAAGAGTTTTTTGTGGCGCATCGTGACTGGCAATGAAAAATGGATTTGTTTTGATAATCCCAAGCGGAAAAAATCATGGGTGGACCCTGGCCAACTATCCGCTTCAACGCCGAAGAGGAATATTCACGGTCATAAGACCTTGCTGTGCGTTTAGTGGGACCAGAAAGATGTGCTGTATTACGAACACTTAGGTTCAAATGAAACCGTTACAGCTGATCGCTACTAACAGCAATTATACCGATTGATGCAAAAAATATCGTTCGTAGTCAACAATCGATGCAAAGTCATTTTGTTGCATGACAACGCTCGATCGCATGTCGCGAAAAGCGTGAAGTAGGCACTTCAAGAGCTTGAATGGGAAGTTCTGCCGCATCCAGCGTACTCTCCAGATTTGGCACCGTCAGATTATCATCTCTTCCGATCGATGCAACACGCACTTATGGACACACTTCTCCAGTTACAACAAAGTCCAAAAATGGGTGGATCGCCTCGAAAGAGACCGCGTTCTACCGTCGTGGGATTGCCCTGTTGCCGGAGAGATAGGAAAAAGTAGTAGAAAATGGAGGAAATTACTTTGATTAAGGTATTCATTCATCTTCCCTTCGAAACAAA
>NW_012090410.1:0-532 GCF_000956235.1 Wasmannia auropunctata | reverse complement strand
TCATCTCGAGCGAGATGATTCTTTTCGGCGGATAATTCATGATAGGTGAAAGAATCTCAATAATTCAACTTCTGATTTAGAAATTTATATTCTAAGATAAATAATTTGTCTTTTTTTTTTTCATTAAGATCAGAAATTCATATCGTCATTCAAATGAAATTAAACTGTAGCTTGTGAAAAATCTGAATGGTCCGTATTACACGTATAATTCTCTTTTCCGTCTTTTCGAAAACTTTTCGGGAATAATGCGAATCTGGCAAGAGAAAGAGAGTGCGTGAGAGCAGAGAGATATATAGTGCAATTCGTGGTATATATAAAATTCAGAAGCGCCGCCGAGAGCGTACATCTCGGCAAGAAACGGTGTGTAAAATGATTTCGAGCGTGTAACACTATTTCTACTTCCATGACAAGTCCGATCAAGCGGTAAATAAAGCAAAATAGAACGGAAAATGATAAGTCATACGTACCATGCGATAACTCAGGGAAGTCTCATCCACGATATTCTCTTGCATCAGCCAAAGCGTGGTACAGA
>NW_012090409.1:0-490 GCF_000956235.1 Wasmannia auropunctata | reverse complement strand
GTGCTCTTCCGATCTTTTGATGAAATGGACTTGGGAAAATTTTTCTAGGGGATGCTGTTTGCAGCGTAATAAAGTTTGAACCTTTCTTTTTAATCGGGATTTCCTCTTTAATTTGAAAAAAAAGAAGTTCCGATTTTTTTACAAAGTTTACAGTATTTCAAAGTAACCCATTATCAACTACAACATTATCAACAACATTATCCCTACTTTGTAAAAAAATCGGAACTTCTTTACTTTAGTAAAGGAGTTTAAAGTTAAAGAGAAAATTTATAACTTAAGAGGAAAAGGTTGTGTAAGATAAACAGGATAATGTTGTTGATAATGTTGTAGTTTACAGTATTTTAAAGTAACCCTTGTATTTTTTTCATGTATATAGTCGGCATTATCCGATGTGCACTATAGGGAAGTTAGCGATCGGATTTTGCACACAGTGTGTGTATGTGTGTCTGTTTTATATACGCCCGCAGGCACACAATGTGCAAAATCCGAT
>NW_012090408.1:0-1484 GCF_000956235.1 Wasmannia auropunctata | reverse complement strand
TCCGATGCGCGCTAGGTACTTTTTTTGTGCATATGAGCTGCAGAACTTTTGTATCAATAAAATGTTTACGTCAAGTGATAGGTTATGTACCTCCAAAAAAGTAAATTTTGAATATTTTTCGTTTTTACTATTCATATATACCTAGCGCGATAATATTTTATGTCTATTTCAATTCTGTAAAAGCGTTTTTAAATCCGTTCAATCGTTTTGGTGTTATCCATTAGAATGCAAATGTCGGTAATTCCCGACCTTTCAGCATCCTCTTAAGTAATATAATATCATATAATAAATTAAAAAGAAGTGCCGGTAAAAAATTGCACTTAAAAAGATTTATACTTTCAATCTTTTATAAAAAAATATCCAAGATAACTTTATCATTAATTATTAAAACACATATATTTTGTATACATAGCACAGAAACCAAATAGTAGCGCGGCCGTTGTTTTTTTTCTTCCGAAACGGCTGGATAAAAGAAATATGATGACAATTTGACGTCGCTTGTTTGTCTCAGTTTTGTGAAAAATGGAATTAAAAACGTGCCGGGCATAGTAAAAAAAGAATCAGCGATTAAAGGTTGCAATTAATCGACATTAGCAATCGACACACATACACTCACAAACTGAGCCACAGCGATATCAAAGTTGCGATTGAAACAGAAAGCAGCAAACTAATTGTGGTGCCCCTTGACTTACAAAGTGAGCTAGTGCCCATACAGCACTGATCATTGCTGCAACGTTGCCAATATTGCAACAATATTGTTGGAACATTGCAATGTTGCTGCAATATTGCCGCAATGATCAGTGCTGTATGGGTGGTCGCTTGGCTCGCGCGTTTGGTCAGAGCTTACCGCGTGTCGTTGTTCGAAATTACTAGAGGTGTGCGAATAGTCCGAATTCGAATCGAATCGAATTGAATCACAGTAGATTCGATTCGTTTTCGAATATGCAAAATTTGAAATCAAATAGTTCAAGAATTTCGAATCAATAAAGGTTCGCTTTCGAATTGATCGCCTATTTTATTTGGTTCATTTACATCTCCCGCGATCAATTATTCTTATCTAATAAATAAGTATTTTTGATATATGTAGTGTAAGGGAAGTAGAGGATGAGCGCGCGAGTCTAAATGGAGGCGCGGAGTTAGAGGAGCTCGAGTCCGCAGATTGGTAGGCGCGAGACGTTCAGTTGTCAAGCGAGGGTCGGTTGCTAGCCGCGAGGGTTGCCGAGGCAGTCGGTTGTCGGATACGTAGCCTGTTCTGAATAAACGCCATATATATGTAATAATTGTGTTAAGTTAAGGCCATCCCATCCATTCCTCACAGTAGTGTATTCATATGGATTAATAAGATATTCGAAAGCATTTTAACTATTCGTGTATACACATATTATTAATATTTTCTAGTTCAAAATGTCACATATAAGATCATAATCCTTTGTAATGAGATGTAAATCGAAAACAGGTCTACAGATTGTTTAAATCATTGCGTA
>NW_012090407.1:0-484 GCF_000956235.1 Wasmannia auropunctata | reverse complement strand
GAAATAGCATTTAGTTTAATCTGTATAAAAGGCGTTTGGGAACAATTAATTAGAAATTCAGAAAGTAAATTTCTTCCTCTGCACGATTATGAGATTAAAGTAAACTTCGTGTCGGTATTCAAAAGAAGTACAGAAACTGAGGAATATTTAAAATTAAATTTAAAACTTTTCACGTTGAAAATTAAGTCGAATCTTATATGGAAATGGATTTCTCTAAATTATCTTAATTCGTCTATTTTTACAGCATTTTTAATATTTTCTTCCACAAGGCTCATCACCTGTTTTAACTCTTTATGATACTTTATAAAACATTTATTATTATCTTGTAAAAGTATTCTTACATGATAATTTTTTATCATCTCACTATAATTTCCTATTGAAAAGTAAAAATCTCTCCTCTGTGTAGACAGGCGAGCCACACGAGGAAGTCAAATGAAACAAATGTTAAAATAAAAAATTCGTAAAGAGATCGGAAGAGCACACG
>NW_012090406.1:0-866 GCF_000956235.1 Wasmannia auropunctata | reverse complement strand
TGATAGCAATAAAAAATAAAAAATAAAGTGTAAATATAATATTGTGTATTAGTATATTAATTATAATATTATATTGTATATTATATTATACAATTTGACCGTAGATCTAATTATATGAGTAATAATTGCAATCTTATAATAATCTTATAATAATATTAATATAATAATATTAATAATATTAATATATTAATAACTTATAATATATTAATAACTTATAATAATATTAATATAATAATATTAATATAATATAATATCTTATAATAATATTAATAACAATGTATTTTAAATACAGCTTCTGAATACGTTCTTATTATTGCACATTTGAAAATGTTATAGCAACAGTATTTTATCGCTAAATATATCAATAAATGAAATGAATATGAAACATTTCAGAAAATAACATGTTAAAGCTGTAAGACGAATTTCCTTCTCGTGGATAAACAAGAAAATAATTATATACAAAAAAAAACGTACGAAACGCATTGATAACACAAAACAGGGGACAATACGAATTTGTCTAGTCCGGAGGAGACACAGGATGTTAGTCTTCGAAAAATTCAATTTTACTGCAAATAATAATCACAATCGAGCTCTCTGAGATAGAAGTTCTTCCTGGAAGATACGGAGGAGAGGGTACGAAAGACTCCCTGTGTTCGGTTTTTTTTTTGGTCGTTTTATTTTATGTATTCACAAACGTTACAACTACGCGTCGACTATGCACCCGCATTCGCAAAAGCCACATCCTACACGCGTCATACATTATCACTCGTCTCGCAGGCCCCCCTCAAGGAAGGCCCTTGCGTACCGATTACCGAATTATAATCTCTCTTTTTCTCGAGTCCCCTAAGCCGGCGTTCGCAATTTTC
>NW_012090405.1:0-4576 GCF_000956235.1 Wasmannia auropunctata | reverse complement strand
CCCGCTCTCTGATGGTCTCGTGCATACGTGACGTGATCCTTATCTCCTCGGCCTGGATCGCCCGCGTGTTTAAATATACTTCCCTGTGGCGCTCCGCCAAGTGCTCCACCGGGATGACTCTGGCCAAGAGGAAAGCCGCCGGGTAGGAGACAGTCCTATATGCTGCCACTATCCTCAAGGCCACCCGCCTCTGCACCGCTCTGATCATGTTTGCCAGCTTCTTATCCCGTTTTAGAGTGGGGGCCCACACAGGCGCTCCGTAGAATATCACGGAGTGAACCACCCCACTGAAGAGCCTTCTCGCAGGCTCACTTGGTCCTCTCAGATTGGGCATCAACCTCGTTAGGGCCAGCGACATTCTTTCAGCCTTGGGTAGTAGTCGCTTAAAGTGTTCGCGGAAGGACCACTTCCTGCTAAGCACCAGCCCGAGGTACTTAAAATCGGTTTTAACCGGGATCAACTGTCCCCTTATCCAAATCGCTTCTTCGCTCACGAAGCGACGTGCCCGTGAGAATGCACACACCTCCGTCTTCAAGGGGGAGATCTTCAACCCCAGGTTTTCGATCTGTCTAATTACTACCGCTGCAGCAAACTCCGCCCGAGCGATAGCCTCCCTCAGATTGTCTCCTAAGGCCATTATGAGGGTATCGTCCGCGTAGCAGATAGTCCTGCAGTCCTCAGCGAGCTCCTGTTGCAGGATCGCGTCGTATGTGAAAATCCAACCCTCGGGTCCAAAAGCCGAGCCCTGAGGGACCCCACACGTCATTTGAACTTCCCTGTTCCTGCCTTCGCAGTCTTCAAAGCGGATCCATCGGTCCGACAAGTAGTCGCTCACAATTGCTCTCAGATAGTTTGGCAATTCCTTCCTGATCGTGGCCTCCCTAATCTTTTCCCATCTCAGCGAATTAAACGCGTTTGAGATGTCGAGTGAGACTGCTATCGCAACACGCCCCTCCTCGTATACAGGATCGAGGAACTCTCTCAGGCGCAGTACCGCATCTACAGTTGAGTGCATAGCCCTAAAGCCATACTGCGACTCGGAGAGACCAATTCCCTCCGCCAGGCAGGCCCTGATCCTGCCCACCAGGACCCGCTCGAATAACTTGCCCATTTCATTCAACAGGCAGATGGGTCTATAGGAAGAGGGTTCGAACTCCGGTTTCCCTGGTTTCTTCAGAAGGACCAATCCGGCCTTCTTCCAGCAACGCGGGAACACGCCCTCCTTAAGGCAGTCGGTAAAACACCTCGCCACTTCCTCCGCGCAAGCTGGGAGGGCCACTTTTATGGCCTCTGCCACAATTCCATCCGGTCCAGGGGCTTTGCCGGATTTGAATTTTGCGGCCGCCCTCTCCACTTCCTCCCGAGAGACGGAGTACTCCTCCTCCCAGAGAACAGCTTGTCTTGGTCTCTCTACTAGTTCCTCAGCAATATGGGGGAACAAGCCCGTCACTATTTCTTGGATCTTGGTGAGTGGGAGCGTCTCACAAATGGGCCTGATGTACGGTCTCAGCTTGTCCAGCACGATTTTATAGGGACGTCCCCAAGGGTCCCGGTTAATCGTTGCTAAAAGTTCGCTCCAGGCCGAATTCTTCGCGGTCCTTATCGCTCTCCTCAGGATCTTACGGGCTTGCGACAGTTCTGCCTCCAGCGCCGGGGCTGTACCGCCATTCCTCCTATGGGCTCTGGTGACCCTCCTTCTAAGGGAGATACATTTTTTCCTGAGGGTCGCTATATCCTCCGTCCACCAATAGACAGCCTTTTTGGGACCGGGCCTTTGGCGTTTCATGGCCAAGTCCGAGGCCTCGGTCATCATTATCTGCAGTCGTTTCGCCTGATCTTCCGCACTGCGGCTGTCATTAGCCGATCTAGGCCAGAGGAATGTGGCAACACTTGCCTGAAGCAGGTCAGGCTTCATACTTTTCCTATTCCATCTTACAGATCTTGCCCGTGCGATGTTTACACTTGGCCCCCTGTCCCTTTTCAGGCGTAGGTAAATATACCTGTGATCGGACAGGGTCTCCTCTTCTGTGGCCACTTCCCATAGGTCGATCATTCGAAACGCCGCCGGGGATACCCATGATAGATCGATAACCGACCTGCCCTGCGGCCTAACGCAGGTCGGTTCGAAATTGTTGTTCATCAGCCGAAGGTCCATTGCGGAAGCCCACGTCATAATTGTATCTCCTCTCGCGGTAGGACGCGTATTGTCCCAGACATTTGATCGGGCATTGAAATCCCCCAGTATCAGTAGTGGGCGATTCAAGTACCCTCTTACCGCATCTCCGAGCTCCGCCAGGTACATCCTGAATTGGTTTATACTCTTGTTGGGCGAAAAGTAACATGATGCCACAACTAATCCTCCCCAAGAAGCCACCACAAAACAGTCCCCTGTCTTCAGGACCGAGGCGGTGCCCGTTCTTTCGCCTACGGGCCAGTGCATCGCCGCCATTGGGGTTGGTTCGCTGGAACGTGCCCATCTCGCATTGTTTGGTATTCTGTGAGGCTCCGATATGCAGGCCAGTCCGCAGTCTTGTTCTCGCATAGTTTGAATCAGCAAGTCTTGGGCCCCGCTTGATCTGTTCAGATTAGCCTGAATGATCTTTACGCTGTCAGGCATTTATTTATTTAGTCCTCTGTTCTTCGGCCACATTACTCCGATTGGCCTGAACTTTTCCGCGCCTTGGGCTCCCACTCTGGGTCCTTCTTGGTGGGCATGGCGGACAGACCTCGGATCCCGCTCTGTGGTCGTATCGCAGGCCCTTCTCTTTGCACAGCGGGCACCGCGGTGGGCCACCGCATTCCCTCATGGTGTGGCCAGGCTCGCCACAGTTGAAACAGTTGTTAGCTCTATCAATTTCGCTTGGGCAGTTATCCCTAACGTGACCCGTGGCAAAGCACTTGAAGCACTGGAGGGGCCTCCTTTTCAACAGCGCTACAAGTGCCGTGGACCATCCAGCTCTAATCTTTCCAGTTTCTGCAAGTCTGGTTGCCGCTTCCAGGGGGCACTGCAGCCAGACCGTCCTCATTCCATTTCTTGCCAGTCTGAATGAGCCTAGGCGGACGTTAGCCGCCTCACAACCACCCGCCCTGGCAACTGCCTCGATAAGTTCTTCAGTGGTTACGGAAGCATCCAGACCGGCCAACCTTACCTCTCCCCTCATCATGGGTCTTCTTATTTGGACGTTTAGTGTCCTTAAAAGGCCTCTTGCAGTTTTTTCGCCAGATTGTTTGCTGCCGGTGACGTATTATCGCCCGGTATTTCTATGAGGACACTGCCGCCCATCGTACTCCGCATCCTTGTTTCCTTTATACCGAGCTCGTCGAGAGCGATTTCATTTCTGGCCTTTCGTATGACCTCGGAATACGTTATTCCCTCCGGGCAGGAAATTGTAATCGCGGATGACCTAGGAGCCCGCACACGTGGGGTCCTAGCTACCCTTCTGTTCTCCTGCCCGCGGTTCACCTCCCTCCGTGTTTTTTCCTCCTGCCGCGGAACTTGTGCATCGCGGACTAATCGCGGTATCTCTCTTCTATCCTCCCTCTCCGGTAGAGGAGGGTAATCCGCCTGGTAAGCAGGCCTGTTCACTAATCCTGCGGTGTTTCCGGCTGGGTCCCTCAGCGTATTCCCACGGGTTCTTCGCGTTTGATTTTTTTGTCCTCTTGCGCTTTCTCTCCTTTGCGGTAACGGTATTTCGTCACCGGTTTCCGCCGCTTGGGAATCCACGGCGACTGAGGAAGATCCCCAGCCCTCCCCCTCTTGGGGAACTTCCCTAGCTGGGGGATTTCTTGTTTCCTCCCGCCTGTTCCTGCCGGTTCTCCTCGAACCTGGGAGTTGCGCCCAGATTGCGCTAGCCACCGCACCATTAATAATGTTGCCTAGCCTGTCGAGAAATTCCTCGTCCATTGTGCCCGAGGGTCTTTCTCGAGGTCTTGATGTCTCCCTGCTGTTCGTTCTTCGGCCCACGTTCTCTGATTGCAATTGTACCGATGCTTCACGGCTTCTATTCGTTTCCAGTCCCGGAGGGGGGTCTGGCGAAATCTCCATCCGGGCTGAGGAGGTCCCGGGTCTGGGGTCAGAATTCCCGGGAGGGCTCGCTCTTATACGGAGTCCGCTTGCAATTTCGTCCATCTGAACTTTCAAGCGTTGGTTCTCCTCTCTGAGGCCATTGATCTCACTCTGCATGTCTGTGAGCTTGGACCTCAGAAAGCCGACATCCCCCTCCTGTGAGGCTCTCATCGAAAGAATTTTTGTTGTTTCCGCAAGGGCAGCTACGTTGATCTTCATCTTTCTTGTGATAGATCCTTTCATGTTGCTTGACATCTTGCGACATTCCTCCATGTCATTAAGCCATTCCATGGCCACCGCTGCCATGTCTGCTGACGAGAGGAGCTCTATATCCTGTAATTTGTGTGCCAGCTCTTTTCTCTGAAAATCAGAGAAACTCGAGATCGGGCTCACCTCCTCTTTATCCGTCTCAGGAGACGACAGTATCTTTTTTTCTCTTCTGGCCAATTCTCGGGGGAGGCCTGATCTTCCCGGAGGAAGAGGAGGTGGATCCCCTTCTAGGTCCAGTAC
>NW_012090404.1:0-466 GCF_000956235.1 Wasmannia auropunctata | reverse complement strand
GCGCACGAGCCGTATCTGAGTTTCGAAGACATCAGCCTGCCCATTGACAGACGGCATGTTCCTTCCCGTGGTGCATACGTAATTTTATATTCTAAGTGCATGTATTCGGTGCTATTCGTGCACTCAAAAAAAGAGTACCTCACGAGTCACGACTCACGAGCAACATTTAGTATACTACCATGTAAAATAACCCATGTAAAATAACTTGACTCATCAGATGGCGTCGTTACGTCGTCGTTTTACTACTCTTACTCTCGAGCGGGACTCGGGAGTGAAAAACAGTACATTCATTCCCGAAAAAGGAGACATTCTCACCCGCTGGGAGTGAAAATCATTGACGTAGGAATACATGGACGGAGCATTTGCGGGTTATATAGGCGAGGGGGGTAGCGAAATCGAGGTGAGGGGGGTACTTCGACAAACCAATGACTTCGGGACATTTCGGTTACGTTCGGTAATATTCGAC
>NW_012090403.1:0-438 GCF_000956235.1 Wasmannia auropunctata | reverse complement strand
AGTAATATATCTACTATATAAATACGTGCGATTTNATATTTAAAATAACTAAATTTTACACCACGTCTTTCGAGAAAATAATTCTATATGGAGATGCAACAGTTATATTTTTAACTAAAATTTTGAACGCAACAATTTCTGCATTGTTTAGACTCTTAATACCTGGTTACATGATTTCTTTTTATTTTTTCAATTGAAGAGTCAGATACATTATAATTTAATATTAAATCATTATTTAAAAGATATACAATTCTCTCTTTAAAAGAGTTCTCTCTGTTCTGTTTGCATGTTATTTCACAATTAATAGAAGAAATATATCCGTCATCAAAAGATGCTAAACGAACTAAGTAATGTCGAAAATCTTGTTCAGTTTATTAGTTCAAATTGATTACAATTGAACAAATTTTACTCAACCTAATTATATCGCGATAACTTGAT
>NW_012090402.1:0-407 GCF_000956235.1 Wasmannia auropunctata | reverse complement strand
CCCGTTATCCACCAGCACTCTACGATATTCCTTCTTCCAACTTCCTTTCTCATCCCTCTCTGTCCAACTCCTGCATTTCTACCACAAGTCTTCATCCCCTCTCTTTTGTATAGTCTACACATTATTTTATTTTTCTCTATCCAATATCTATCTTCTTACACCTCATTTTCCAACTTTTCTAAATCTTGCTACCCTCCTGTACTTACTTTCCCCCACCCCTTTTCTGAAAACTCCGGTTTACCCTCTCTCTTTACCTCCACATCTACTATATTTACCATTCCTAATCCTTTCCTATCTTTTATTCATTTGCCTCACCCTATCCCATTCCTCCAACTCTTCAAAACCTATCCCTCCCAACTTTCTTTGTTTTGCTTATTTATGCGGTTTCATTCTTCTGTCCTTAAAGA
>NW_012090401.1:0-427 GCF_000956235.1 Wasmannia auropunctata | reverse complement strand
GGCTACTGCACGGATTTCCGTCGACGACAGGGTATGGCTCGCCAGTTCCCCGCTCGCGCTCTGATCGATCCGGGTTCGGAAATCTCGCTTATCACGGAGCCTCTCGCTCAGCGACTCCGTCTCCCGCGCGACTCTTGTCGTACCACGATTTATAGCGTCGGCGGACAAAAAACGGGCATCTCCTGGGGCCGAATCACGATCACGATCTCGTCGCGAACGACTCAGGCCTCTCTACGCTTGACGGCTTTAATTCTGCCTACGAGGGCCGAATCGCGACCAGGACTCCGATCTGGGAGCATGTGCGCGGACTACCTCTGGCGAACCCGGACTTTGAGGCTCGGGATCAAGTGCAGATTCTTTTGGGCGCGGACGCGTACGCTGAGATCGTCAAAACTGGTCTGCGCAAAGGCGCCCCCCGCACTCCTGT
>NW_012090400.1:0-686 GCF_000956235.1 Wasmannia auropunctata | reverse complement strand
ATCTGGCATTAGTAAAATTTTTTATACATAATGAGCGAATTATATTATATTGTATTTATTAGTATTTTTAATTTATTGTATTTTTTCTATATGTACCTATTTTATATTTGTATTGTATTTTATATTTCTATATGTACCTATTCTATTTTTGTATTGTATTTTATATTTCTATATGGACCTATACTATTTTTGTATTGTATTTTATATCTCTTTATGAACCTATTCTATTTTTCAGTGTAAAACAATTTAATGTAAAAAAATCATTATATTATAATGTAATGTACTCTATTATAAATGTTAAATATAACGAGAAGTAATAATAAATAATTGCACGTATCCTGAGGACCGTCAATTAAAATCGATGGGGGCGATGGAAAGCCACTTTAGATTGATCTATTTTTATCCAATTTCAGTTAAAACACAAAATAAAAACTAACATTTAATATTTAACTAACAAAATCAAGTTTAGTCAAATTGTAATAATATTCGATAAAAGCAATCTTGTAGGAAGATTATGCGTTTCTCAATCATTTCCCTCGTTAGGTTTTATAAAATTGAATCGTACATTATCGCGTTATTGTTTGAGAAACGTTTTAACAAACGTCTTAATTGCGATCCTTTTTTTTAAATAAAAATAAAATGGGAATTATTAATCTTAATTGCGTACGTTTATTTACACTGTTAAA
>NW_012090399.1:0-1056 GCF_000956235.1 Wasmannia auropunctata | reverse complement strand
CCTAGCGCGATGACATTTTATGTCTATTTCAATCCTGTAAAAGCGTTTTTAAATCCGTTCAATCGTTTCGGTGTTATCCATTAGAATGCAAATGTCGGTAATTCCCGACCTTTCAGCATCCTCTTAATCATGGTTTACTAAAACTGTGTTTGCTGCCATGACTATACACTACAGCAAAATAATTTGCTGTAGTCCTAATACGTAAATAAAGTAACAAAACATGCATGTCTGTTAGGATCACATCGTATAGCACATAAAAATAATTATCAGAACTAACCTATATCACAGATATAACGTCCGATTTATTATGCCGCACACAATTGACGCGAGCAACGCTGATGGCGCAAGTACAGCAGGAAACTAATATTACATGTCTTTCTAGTCGGTTAGATTACAAGTAGCCGGATGCAAGTTCGTATAATGTTATAGGTTTGTGATTGTGCTAACAATAAGCCTTATCGGACTCAATATTTTGGAAAAGTGTCCATATATTGTGTTATACGTGTTTGTGGCTATCCTGGACTTGGTATTTCGGAAAAAATCATGTGCGATTTTATAATAATTACTGTAGGCTTTTAGTATTTGTTTAGACGCGAAAACTCATTGTCAGAGGCAGAGGAATATATGTATAATATATGCGGAAAGAATAAACTCTTTGTACAAAGTGTATCATTAGCGTTAGCGTACAAGTCTATCGTTCTAGGGATCTCAAGTTCAAATCTCATAGATGCGTTTTCAAAAATTATAAACCTGCGTAATTGTAATTAATAAAACAAAAAATTTGCGAAATAAAGTAAACACAAATTAAACTCTAAAAAATAATAATAAAATGTAATAATTTAATAAAATAAAATAAAAGAAAAACATTTTTTTACTGTATTTCGGCTGTCAGTTTAACTGTCTTAAACACACCTTTAGCTACTGGGTATACTTTAGATATAGCAATAGCTTTAACTACTGCAGCTAAGGTATTTGCAACGACAGCAAAAATTGTGTCTTCTACATATAAATAGTTGCATACTACAACGAATTGTTGTCAATACGTGTTGCTATGAC
>NW_012090398.1:0-493 GCF_000956235.1 Wasmannia auropunctata | reverse complement strand
AGTTAGTAAATAAGGATAAGTACAGTAAGAGAACTAAGCATATTAGCACTAAATATAATTATGTAAAAGATCTAAGCGATACAGGGATTACAAGTTATAAGTATTGTCCAACCGAGATAATGATTGCGGATGTCTTAACAAAACCATTAGAGAGAGTAAAATTAAATATTTAAGACAGATGGGTGGACTGAATGAATAAGCATTGTTGTTGAGGAGGAGTGTTAGAATGCGTGTTAGAATGCAACAACAATTTGAATGTACCGCGAGAACTAGATGCATGGATGCATGTGTGCGCACGCGCGTAAAGATATTAGATATTACTAGAGAGACGGCGCTGAGATGCTTCCTTGTCTTCCGGTCTCTTCCGCTTCTTGCGTTTTCTAGAAGTACGTTGCGTACAAAGCCTTTTATTGTTTCTCTTTACATATTAAAGTGCGTTCAGTTATTACAACTCGTAATATACGATACCGTTTATTCTGTTCTTATACACATC
>NW_012090397.1:0-445 GCF_000956235.1 Wasmannia auropunctata | reverse complement strand
TGTAGACATTTATACATAGATTAATAAGTACGATACATATTTAATAAATTTCGTCAGGAGTGCTCTTGGACATTAGATGTCAATGCTAAAATTTACTTTCAACTCGGATTTCGCGATTTCCGTTCATAAATTCACCTTGTACGATTCACATAAATCGCCGGACAAACGTAAGTTACGAGCGCGGCATAATCAGAGGAACGTATCGTTAATCAAATGTTAATGTTCACTAGTTCCTAACACCAAAAGTTTATAACACTAGAACAAAACAGCGCGCGCTTCGCGCGCGCCATTTATACACTATCACTGAAACATGACACACACATACATACATACAATATATATATGTAATTCTGATTTTAATGAAACTTAGTACACTTTGAAGTCACATAAATAGATAAATTTAGAAATTATTAGTTGGGGCTAAAAAACGGTTTAAAGGGATGAA
>NW_012090396.1:0-623 GCF_000956235.1 Wasmannia auropunctata | reverse complement strand
TGCCTTGATTCAAGAATATTTTATGCTTAGAATAACGCCAAGAATAAATAATCTCCAATTAAGAATATATTATTCTTAAAACAAATACAAAATATATTCTTCGTTCAAAACAAACTTTACTTTAATTGAAGAACAGAATTGCTCTCTTTCAACACTAAATATGTTTGAACTAATATTATTTATTCTTAACGCCTTTTGTCTACTTAATCTAAGAAAAAATTATTTTAATTCAAATATGGTCATTTTCTTAAATAAAAATTAATGCTTAACTAGATTTAATCCATTATAATGCTTAACACAAACTTATCTATATCTCCAATTTTGATAATGCCCCAGGATTTTGTAATATTTTAATACAGGTAAATTTTTATATATTTAAAATATATGGAACATTGTTAAAATTGGTAATATAGATAAGTTTGTGTTAAACATTATAATAAATTAAATTTAGTATTTTACTAAATTTTATTAATGTAAGAAAATTAACATTTTTGAATTAAAATAATTTTTTTAATGCTGACATTTGTAAACCTTCATTTTATATACAATGACATTTTTGTAATTTGTTTTATTGTCTACAAATGCTTAACATTTATGCATTAGTAATAAGATCGGAAGAGCAC
>NW_012090395.1:0-306 GCF_000956235.1 Wasmannia auropunctata | reverse complement strand
TACGGATACAAATGAAGATATGCGACAAAAGGACCCCGCACACTTTGCCTTGATTTGCGGGCCCGGTTAAATTTCCTGAAACTTTACTAAGTTGTAGTTCAGGATAACTCGAACAAAAGTTCTATATGGCAAAAGTTCCAAAAATCAATAGTTTTCAATAGAGATAAAGTACCATACAAGGGGGAAAATCGAGAGTTTCAGCGCTCAAGTCCCTTGATGTTTTTTCATAACTAATATATTTGGACTCGCCTAGAAATGTTTAACCGGAGGTTTTCTGGATCATTGAACATTAGTATGGAGTCAGAT
>NW_012090394.1:0-1120 GCF_000956235.1 Wasmannia auropunctata | reverse complement strand
CGTCAGAGGTTTTTGTTCGTTGTATTGTAATTTATGGATGTATTCTTAAGTTATTGATGTGAGAATTAAAATCACTTAAGCAAAGTTCACCCTGCGTTGGCTCTTTAACGCTTCTTCTTGATTTTCGAATTAATATAATTGTTTTTCATTAAATCTTTGTCAGTATAAAACTATCTTAAGAACAGACAATTTAGAATCGTAAAATCGATAAAAACTATTAAAATTACGTATTTTTCAGTTTAACCGTAATTACAACATTAAATAGTTTTAGATTTTGTCGTAAATTTTTACAAATATGTACCTATCACGTTACTATTATTATTGTATTCAATTAATAATTGTATAATTTTGAATTTCGAAGGTTCAAAGTTTAAAGTATCAAAGTTTCGAAGTTTCGAAGCTTCGAATTTCGAAGATTTCAATGCAGATCTTTCGATACCTTCGAAGCGTCGAAGGTTCGAAATTCGAATGTCGAAGCCTTCGAAGGAAATCACCAGCCCTAATATGTAGTTTTGAATGAAACATGGCCTTTTGAAAAATTTAATATGGCGGCTCAAACATGTTGTTTTAAAACCACAAATTCACAAATGATCTAACAGTATATTTGATTAAAATGCAAAAACCTCAGAAATTGGCTTGAAAATGATTATTTATTAAAGTTTTCGAGGTCGTTGATTGCAAATTCAGAAACAGAATTACACAATCAAAATGGCAAATTTAAAAAACCGAATTTGAAATCATTACATAAAGCGTATTATAATTGTCGTTATGTCGAGTTTAATACTCTACAATGACCAATATATAGGTTCAACGGCATCAGAGTGGTACATTATTTGCAATTTTTCAACAAGGAAAGCAAAGAGAAACATATAAAAATATAAAAATTTCTTACAAAATAATTTTCTGCAGCTCCGCAATTAGACATGTTTTTCTTGCCATTAAAAAAAAAATTGCAAATGTTTTCTCTGCCGTTAAATCAGTAGTCATCGTAGAATATTAGACTCGACATAACGACAATTATGATACGTTTTATATACTGATTTCAAACTTCGAGCATTTTAAATCCGCCATTTTTAATTTTGTAATTCTGTTTCTAGATTCATAACCAAAGACTTTGAAA
>NW_012090393.1:0-343 GCF_000956235.1 Wasmannia auropunctata | reverse complement strand
TGCTCTTCCGATCTTTTTTCAATTATTATTTATTAATATTAAGAAAGCGTTTATTATTATAAATTCGTATAATTGCGTGTTCTCTAGTTTTGCGGAATTCAACGTAATGAACTGAACTAAAGTAAAGATAAAAATTATAATAAGTTCATATAACTCAGTGGCTCAATCATGATCCTAGCTAAGGTGATATTTTTTGCAATACCTTTCTTAATTTTCAAATAACGCGCGTTATACCACTTCTGCCGTAGTTTGCGACTGTGCTGAATTTCGCAAAACTAGCGAGCACAGTCGTATTATAATTTCCTTCTTTACTTTAGTTCAGAATTGCGTTGAATTACGCAAA
>NW_012090392.1:0-1077 GCF_000956235.1 Wasmannia auropunctata | reverse complement strand
GCCCCGTTGCACTCCGCCACCCGGTGGCCCTCACCTCCGCATTTCATGCAGCAGTGGGTCCTGTCGATCTTTGAAGGACACCACCGCTGCAAGTGCCCTCTCGCCAGGCAGCGATAACATTGAGGGGGGCGCTCCCTCAGAAGCGTCACCCTCGCCAGGGTCCATCCTACCTGGACCCTGGACTTACCCGCCACCTTTATCGCTGCCCTTGCCGGGCACTCAACCCATGTGTCTCCCTGGCGGAAGCGTGTCCGCCGAACAGGGCCCACTCGGACCTCGTCCGGCCGGCACCCTCCCGCGTCGGCCACGGCCGCGGTAATTTCCGCTGCCGAAGCCGCCTCCAGGAATCCGTCCATTTTGAGTCGGAGGCGGCGAGAGGGGCAGTATACCCGCACACCCTCTCGCCCCTCCAACACCTTCTCCATGCGAGCCGCCAGCGCGGCCGCCTTCTCCCCGGACTCTCTGCCCGGGACCTCCATTAAAAGGCCCCCGTTCCGGGCCTCTCTAATTTTCAAGGGAGGGACCCCCAGCTCCGCCAGGGATATCTTTTCCCTGGTCAGAGCAAAGGCCTCCCTCGAGGCAGAAGGGTCCCCACCGCACTGCAGCATCACCGCTGCGCAGTTGGGGACCCTCCTCCTCGCCGTCTTGGGAGCGCTCGCGACTCTACCCCCTCCCGTAAGAGGGGGGCCCGCGGGCGCTACCTGAGGGAACTGCCCGCCTCTTGCGGGTCTCTCCCCTCCCTTACCCTTGGCCACATTGGCCCAACTTCGTGCGGGGGTGGAAGCCGAAGGCCCGGCCACGGGTTGCTCCGCGGCCTGAGCCCCCGACCTCTTCCCCCGCTTCCTCCTCTTCTTACTCTTGGGGCCCGGGACCTCCTTCCGCCCGGCGCCACCACCCATCTCCGAGGCCGGGGGAGGCGTTTTACTCGCCTCCTCCAGCCTCCTTATCCTCTCCTCGAACCCCCTCGCGACCACCATGCAATTCGTGCATCGGGGGCCCCGAGGGGGATCGACCGTCTCCTGAGCCGAGGAAGGGGCCGCTCCCGTTCCGTCGGAAGCCGCCCCCTCCCCGGCCCGG
>NW_012090391.1:0-474 GCF_000956235.1 Wasmannia auropunctata | reverse complement strand
TTTGCTGGCGTTTACCGTTTGCGCCACGCTGGCCGCTCCGCCGATCAAGGAGTCGATCGCGCCCAGCGCGCCCGGAATCGGTAGCACGCCGCCTCGTTTCGCCGATGGAAGTACTCGTTTCTTCACCGTTTTCCTCTGGCGCGTTTTTACTTTCATACCCATGCCGATCTTGGTCTTGGCTTTTATCGCAGCCCAGACTGCAGCAGCTGCGGCTCTCTCACCCAGAGCCGAATCTCTCGCGACAACGCGTCCCAGGGCTCTCCTGGCGAGTATCTCGTCAGCCGCGTGTCTATCGGTGAGATCGTTGCTACGAGATACGCGACATCGTGTTCGCGGCACGCCGCGTCTAATGGATTCATACCCGTGTCACCTCTGGCCAATCGTTTCAGCAAACGAGTGCCTGGGCCGCAAAACTGATAGCCGGGAATATGTAGCTCGAACGGAAATGCGTTGATCGCGCGATTCAGCAAGCCA
>NW_012090390.1:0-528 GCF_000956235.1 Wasmannia auropunctata | reverse complement strand
CGTGTGCTCTTCCGATGTATACTGCTAGACGTTTTTTTGCTGAACCGCAAGTTGTAGCCAAAATCTGCCAACTTGATGAACGTTTAGTGACACGGTTTGCAAACATCTTGCAAGTACTCGCCAGCGGTCAAGAAATTGATGCTGTAAAATTCAATCAATATTGTTACGCCCGTGTCTTTGCCCGCGTCGTTCGATATACCAGCGAGCCGGTCCAGCTGTCAGATGTTTCCCTGACGACGCGTTGTCGTCTGTCAAACGGATGACATATTAGACTTGGAGACGAGCCGTCGACCCGTTCGGACGTGCTGAGCTCTGTTCTGTCTATTCGCTGCGTTGTTTGTTCACAGTTATTATAATAAAGCGTGTTCCTTGTGTTTCTAATTGGTGTTCCTTCTTATTTCTCCGCGACCTTCCGGTGCGCGTGCGCAAACGCGGGTGCGGAAGTGCGAACGTTACGCGGGCGAGTGCGTGATCGCGAGATACATCGCCCCGGGCGTAACATTTTGAGGGCTCGTCCGGGATCGAACA
>NW_012090389.1:0-1234 GCF_000956235.1 Wasmannia auropunctata | reverse complement strand
CTGGAGTTCAGACGTGTGCTCTTCCGATCTAGTACTAATCTATAATTGGCTAAATTTAAACCTTTATATGTCAAGAACTATTGCTTAAAATTAAATTTTATAAATAACTTTTTTACTTAATTTTTCGAAGACTTTCTTACTATGATATTTTGATTCGCGAATTTCGGGACACCCTGTATACACACATACTAAAAATGATACACTAAATATATTTATAATATTTTTATACATATATATACATATACAAGGTCGGGACCAATAAAGGTCGGGACAGCGAATTATTTCGGAAGGAAAAAAATGTTTCGAACAAAAGTTGTAGGGCTTAAAAAAATCTATTTTACTGGTCTTATCGGGTTTGAACTTGGCCGTCCCGACCTTTTTCGTACACCGTGTATATACAGGGTGTCCCATTTTAAAGGATTCATTAAGATTTCTCGAAAACTATGATAGATACGGAAAAATGTTTCAAAAGTTGTATGACTTTAAGGGGGACATAAAATGATACCATTGGTTTGACCTTAAATGGCGTTGTCAAGATCAGGGAAAGGTCACTTCAAATTTCTTTAATGGAACCCCTTATTTTTTATTGCATATTCTTGTAGCTTATAAAGCTCGAGAGCTTTAAAATACTATAATATACTATAATACAAAATGCTGTAATAATATTTTTTCCATTAAACACTTTTTGAGTTATAAGGCTTAAAAGTTACAGTACCGCCGGCATTAGCATTATTCAAGGTATCCAAACAATGGCTGAAACCTTTTGAATGTTGTTTAGGATCATCAGCTTGACAACATGTGTCAAGGCCATGATCATTGGAGATTGTTTCTCTTATTTTCATTTTTTGAAATAAAGAGAAACATTTTCCAATAATAATGACATTAACAAACTCATAATTCTGAACAACATTCAAAAGATTTCAGCCATTGTTCGGACACTTAGGATAATGCTAATGCCGGTAGTACTGTAACTTTCAAGCCTTATAACTCGAGAAGTGATTAATGGAAAAATATTTTATTATAGTGTTTTGGAAAGCTCTTGAAATAAGCTACAAAAATATACAACGAAAAATGGGGGGTTCCATTTAAAAAATTCAAAGTGGCCTTGTTTTGGAAAGCTCTTGAAATAAGCTACAAAAATATACAACGAAAAATGGGAGGTTCTATTTAAAAAATTCAAAGTGGCCTTGTCCTGATCTTGACAACGCCACTTAGGATCAAACTAATGTTATCA
>NW_012090388.1:0-383 GCF_000956235.1 Wasmannia auropunctata | reverse complement strand
TTTATATTTTTTTTATGCTTCTACTTATTGTTAGAAAAAAAACGACGTGATCAAATTACATCCCCTTCGAAACCGTTCAACTTTCATTTAAAATATTTTTTTATGTCATCAAAAATAAATGAATATTCAAGGTTCAATTTAATTAGACCACTGTTGTATAATTAATCTGTCTCGCGCGTACTCTTTAACGCCAAGACATGACCAATATTTCTTGACATCAGATTTTAAGGCGATGCTGGAAGGTCGGAAAAATTTGTACGAGGTCGATAAAGCAGACTCTTCAGTGTCAGTGGTATCTCTAAATGAACTTCTTACAATATTTTCTGTCTCACTCAAACACGTGGAATGTCCTTATCTAACTTATTGAAGTGCCATCTCTTGGA
>NW_012090387.1:0-561 GCF_000956235.1 Wasmannia auropunctata | reverse complement strand
CAGCTAGGGTGTTGGTCTATTGTAAACAGTCCAGGATAAGCCCAGACACAATACCCGAATCCAAACGTCGTGAGTGATCGGATAACCGGAGGAAGAGCCCGACTCTGAAGGCGCAACGAAACTCATAAGAGTTTTGAAATCCCGCGAGTCGGGACTCCCGCGAGAGTCATAGTTACACCTTTATCCGTGAAAAATTTACGAATCGCGCGACTCTTTGTACAAATTTCCAATATTACAACATACAACAAATTTAAATTATTTAATTTTCCAATAATGTATATATCCGACGCAACGAACCGTTTATATAATCGGCGACGGTAATCCTATATAGCACACAGAGAATTTATACAGAGATAAAACAAACCAAAAGAATTCATTAATATATATTCAGTCCGTTTTAGAAAAAGAATTTTTTTTGAATCTAAAAGTGAACTCAGAATTAGTGACATATAACTGAGTTCTTTTCTCATTATCTGTGCTATCTGGGAACCCAGTGAAAAATGACCTTCAATTCGCCAGCTGTATCGAATTGGCGATCATTTCTCACTGGATGCAATGGGT
>NW_012090386.1:0-460 GCF_000956235.1 Wasmannia auropunctata | reverse complement strand
TGTTCTATGAAATTAGCATTTAAGTCTCGTATGGATGTTAGAAAAAATAAAGGCTAGAGGATAACTATTTTTTAACAGGTTGTCAATTGCTAAAATAAAATTCTTTTGGTGGAAAGTGGGATCTGAAAGGAATATAATCTTGTCTACAATTTCATAAATAACACCTTTTTTGTGAGATACAGGATGTTGTGAATTAAAATTCAGATATATGCCTGAGAATGTCGGTTTTTTATATAAGTCAAATATGATTTCATTGTTGAGGCAAATAGCTGACACGTCTAAAAAAATTTTTTTTTAAATGCTTATTTCATAGAACGAAACACCTTAACACTGAGAGACACTCGACAGTCACTAAAAAACGGTTTACGTTCCCGTACATTCGGAACATCTCTGAAAGAATTTTACCTATCATGAATGAATGCAATATAAAAGATCGGAAGAGCACACGTCTGAACTCCAG
>NW_012090385.1:0-318 GCF_000956235.1 Wasmannia auropunctata | reverse complement strand
TTTAATTTGAGCTGTCGGCGAGCATTGTGCAATTTTTTTTCACCGAGTTATTCAACATTGAAGTAAAAATGATCTTATGCTTCAACATTGAATAACTCGGTGAAAAAAAATCGCAAAATGCTCAACAAGTGCGCAAATTAAAGGTAGATTCACGCTTTCGAATGCTGTAAACTGCATTTATGTGAGATTTTTAATTCGCGTCGAGGAATCTTGCAAATTTCGTAACAAATTTTGTCGCATCTTTATTTGTATTCGTAATGCTCCGTAAGAGATCAGTAAGATCGATAAAGATCGGAAGAGCACACGTCTGAACTCCAG
>NW_012090384.1:0-312 GCF_000956235.1 Wasmannia auropunctata | reverse complement strand
AGTTCAGACGTGTGCTCTTCCGATCTTGCATTTGCATGCGAATTTTTATTCGCGCCGTGGAACTTGTCAAAGTTCGTAAAAAATTTTGAGATTCGTCGGGTCTCCCTTTCTATCCGTGTAATTCCATGAAATATCAGTAGGATCGTTTTCTCAAGTACCGATTTGGAAAGTAGAGATTTCAAGCTGTAAAATGCTTTTTGATCATCTCGATACGATCATTTTTGACGAAGTTACACTCTCTTGAATTTTGCCTATTTTTGGAGGCTAGAACAGGTGATCCTTAATTTTTTGGACCAGTGTATATATAGTGTG
>NW_012090383.1:0-472 GCF_000956235.1 Wasmannia auropunctata | reverse complement strand
GTCTACGTTCAGATCATCATAAGGATAAAATTCAGAGTTTAAATATAGTTTTATATTGGTTAGTTTGCATTGATCAAAGAAAGTTTTATTTTCTTTCATGACATTTTTTTTACTAGTTTGCATGGCAAAGATAATATATCGCGGTTTTTCTAGCTGAGGCGTAGTCTTGACAGCCCAGGAATGTTTCGTCGTGGCAAGCAATAGCGGGTACTCGTACAGATCCCATGAACGGAAACTCATATTTAGATATCGTCCGCTTTCCAAAGCTCGCAGCATAGATAGTTTATTGATTTCGTTCAACGTAACGTGCGGCATTCGCCACTGTATTTTGAATAACTCAAGTTTCGGTTCCGTTGCCGGATCTCCCTTAAGACAATTATTGTCGTTGCGCGCTCGTATCAAAATCAATTCGTGACGAGCATTAACAACCACACAGATCGGAAGAGCACACGTCTGAACTCCAGTCACTTAG
>NW_012090382.1:0-552 GCF_000956235.1 Wasmannia auropunctata | reverse complement strand
CTTGATTTTTTTCGTTTGATTGTTGGTTTCATATATCCTTCGTCTACTCCCGACAAGAACGATTCGTTCTCGACCAATTTATCGTCGGCGATATTTTCAGCAATTCGTTTTAGAGGCTCGATGATGGGCTTAAAGTGTCTCTCCAGCGCGATATCTTCTTCCATTCTACCAGTTTTCAAGGCGCGATATTTTTTGCGAATGGAATCGCTCGTTTTTTCAATCTGTTGCGCTATTCTCTCGCGATCCCCCATGTCGGGAATGTTGCACAATCGATGTATCGACAACAACTAACTACGTTACAGTACCACAAAGTCATTAAATCCTTTTCTATAACGCCCACTGACAAGTGCGCTGTCCTTGTCTATCACTAGAAATCCATACTTTTGTTGCCAGCAATTGTGGCACAATTTACAGAATTCCTCGTAAGACATGTCGGTGTTTACGTGATCGTTGTACACATGTTTCAGATTTGTACCATCCTGTTTGAACAGGATCAAAAAATTCGAGTTGTCGCGTATAAGATGCTTCGGTATCAGATCGGAAGAGCACACG
>NW_012090381.1:0-382 GCF_000956235.1 Wasmannia auropunctata | reverse complement strand
GCTCTTCCGATCTATTCCTTTCGATATTTTTAATTAACTCGATAACAGTTCTCTCTTTGTTACTGTTAGTGAGAGGTAAGCCGAACTTCTCTCCTAATTGTAACAGCTGTTGGACCTCAGGCGGAAAAGTAATATTGCTGAGATTGACGAACCATTCATTGTGAATCGTCTCTAAACTCGACTCGATTGGAAACTGTTCCGGAAACTGTCAGCTATTTGCCTCAACAATGAAATCATATTTGACTTATATAAAAAACCGACATTCTCAGGCAGATATCTGAATTTTAATTCACAACATCCTGTATCTCACAAAAAAGGTGTTATTTATGGAATTGTAGACAAGATTATATTCCTTTCAGATCCCACTTTACCACCAAAAGAA
>NW_012090380.1:0-595 GCF_000956235.1 Wasmannia auropunctata | reverse complement strand
AAATATAATAAGAAAGTGAATGTCTACGTCGTCGCCGTCGATCTTAGTGATGTTATACGATTCTAATTTTTTCAATAAAATAAAATAAAATGTATGTATATAAATTATATAAAATATGAATCAAATCAAATAAAAAATAAAATAAAATAAAACATGACATGAATTAAATAAAAAATAAGGAATGATATAAGTAAAATAAATAAATTCAAATAAATAAACAAATATTTTATAAAATGTGAATCAAATAAAAAATAAAATGAAATAGAATATGATATTAATTAAAAAAAAGGAATGATATAAGTAAACTATATATCAAATAAAGAAACAAATAAAGAATGAAACAAATAAAATAAAATGCAATGAAACAAAAATAAAATGTAATAAAATAAATAAAAAATAAATATTAAAATGTAAAGTAAAAAAGACAAAATAAAATAAATGTTATGTATTTATGTGAATAATAGGTTGTTAGGAATGTAACACTAATCATGACTAAAAAGTAATTTTTTTAAAGTAGTTCTGTTTATCTTGATATTTAAACAATAAGGATAAAATGGTTTCGTAAACGCTGTATTAGATCGGAAGAGCACACGTC
>NW_012090379.1:0-480 GCF_000956235.1 Wasmannia auropunctata | reverse complement strand
TCGCGGATCATTTTTTAAAATAAATCATTTTAAAGGGATGATTTTATTTTAATTTTCAATTTTATGTTATGTAATTTGAGTGGCAAGAAAAGATTTGCAACTCCGTAAATTCGTTTACTTTGCAAAATTTTCAATGTTTAAATCCTCTTTTTTTTCCATATCTCGTTTCTTAGTGTAAAATCATCATTGAGGAAAATCAGTTCTGGAAATTAGGAGGCTTCGCAGTTTAAAATGTGTTCAGGAAGATTGTTTTACAATTATTTTTTCACGAAGTTATTACAGTTTAAATATCGACGATTTTTCAGCTTCATTATTCAATTTTTTCAAAATTTAATGAGCTTTTAATAGCAAAATTCAAGAATCACCTATTCTATCTTTCAAAGAAGAGTGTAACGTTGCAAAGATGACAAATCGTAACAAAATTTTTTAATAAGCATTTTATAGCTTAAAGTCTCTACTTTTTATATCGATCTTACTGAT
>NW_012090378.1:0-410 GCF_000956235.1 Wasmannia auropunctata | reverse complement strand
GTGCTCTTCCGATCTGTTATATTTTTAATTTATTAAATTAAATTTTTTAAAAATCATGAATACGTTAGAGATAATACAACTTGGATTTTGTTTAATTTGATACAATAGTATTTTCGGGGTATATTAATTACAAAATAATTTTCCGTGATTGTTATATATTATTATATTCTCTTATTCTCTTATTGATTTACCTTTTTTCAGAAATAAGCAAAACAGGAAGGAATCAACCGGTGAACATGTTAAAAAAAAATTAAATTAATGCTGAAACGGATAATCAATTAAATTTTCAAGAAAACATCACTAGAGACGTATTCATAAAGAGGACAAGAAAACGGGCAATGAGCGGAAAAATGAGCTCGATATAAAGAGAAAAATTGTGCGAAGCTCCTCGACACCACCTATGTGAACAA
>NW_012090377.1:0-337 GCF_000956235.1 Wasmannia auropunctata | reverse complement strand
TTTCGAGAGCTTTCCAAAACATATAGATAAAATGTATTTTCGGTAAGTAAATCTTGAGTTATGAAGCTTGAAAGTTACAGTACCGTGGACAATAGTATTATTCAAGGTGTTCGAACAATGGCTGAAACTTTTTCAATGTTGTTCAGGATCATGATCTTGACAACATATGTCAAGGCCATGATCATTGGAGATTGTTTCTCTTATTTCCAAAATATTAAAATAATTTTCGAAAATGAAAATAAGAGAAACAATCTCCAATGATCATGGCCTTGACACATGTTGTCAAGATCATGATCTTGAACAACACTGAAAAGGTAGATCGGAAGAGCACACGTCT
>NW_012090376.1:0-537 GCF_000956235.1 Wasmannia auropunctata | reverse complement strand
ATGTGTATAAGAGACACCCTCCCCTTAATTATTTAAATAATTGTTAAGAAGGGGTACCCCCCTCCCCTCTGTTCGTAGGAATTTTATCAAAGGTGACCAAATGTAAACAAAAGAAAAACGTGTCGCGACGCGTTCGTTGTGGCAAACGTAAGAAACGCGTACACATGAAAAAAACATGAACATAAAACGTTGCCATAAAACATGAAACATAAATATAAAACGCGAACGTAAAACATAAAAACATGAATATAAAACGTAAAATATGAAAACATGAATATAAAACGTGAAAACGTAAACGTAAAACATTAAAACATGAACATAAAAACGTAAAAACGTGAACATAAAAACGTAAAAACGTGAACGTAAAACATGAATATAAAAACGTGAAAACGTGAACGTAAAACATGAAAACATGAAAATGTGCATAAAAACCATGAACATAAGACGTAAAACAGTACGCAATGGTGGGAGGGAAAGGAATAAATATCATATTTTAGGCGTACATATCGCGTATGTTTATTTACGATTATGCGACCA
>NW_012090375.1:0-809 GCF_000956235.1 Wasmannia auropunctata | reverse complement strand
TATAGCCGATAAAGATTCCGTATATCCCGGCGCCCCGTCTGACTTCGCGTATCGAGATATTTGTTACAGGACCGTCGCGCCACGCGCCCGCCGAGCGCCACAGCCGAGTCCAGTTCCGTGTAATTGTGTCGTTCCGTCCTAGTGCGTGTGTGATAATTCGCGTTTCCGAGAAGGCGTTACGCCACGGTTGCGGGATTTAGAAAGAGTTTCCGGGATCACGGGATCCCGCGGGACATATTCGTTCCCGAGTTTCGATTTTGCTGTGTCGATCCCGCTTGCCCGCGTACGCCGAGCGCTCCGCGTCGGCGTGCCCGCGAGTATCACGCCCGCACTGCATGCTTTCCGATTTCGCATGTCACGCGGATGGGCATGTAATCTGCGAGTCGTATCGCCGAAAGGGAAACCGCTCTTAATTTTCCGTTTTCCGAGACACGATCTTGTCGTACGATCGTGAAGCGCGCGAATTGCGAGTCTCTGTCACGTCGAGTACGCTGCATTGTTGCGCGTCTTATGTATTCCCGTCTCTTATCGTATTTCCGTTTGTATTTTCGAATGTAATATTCGTCCGCTTAATACACTTGTTATTTTTATTGTTAATCATTACTGTCATTTCTTTCAGCCTATTCTCGCTCCCCGAACCTTGACCGTTTTCCTTCGAATCACCCCCTTTACCATTATCGTAACTGAGCAACCGGTTATCGCCGTCCTTGTCCGACCGCTGTATTGAATTCGCGCCGGATCGCGTGATTAACTAATTTTCTCTTGAGTCATTAGATTTCCGAACAACGAGATTTTTCAGTAGAGAGGCA
>NW_012090374.1:0-322 GCF_000956235.1 Wasmannia auropunctata | reverse complement strand
TTTAGAGTTTTAGTAACGCCTTTATGGCCGCGACTTTTGAGCTGTGCAATTCTTTAAGTATCTCTTGTTTTTCATTTCAGAGATCAGTAATTTCTTTCGGTGCGGAATCGAGTAAAAATATTTGTAACGGTGTATCTTTAAATAAATATTTAATCATCTGAGTTATTTTTATTTTATTAACAGCATCACCTATGGGTGCTATTGATATTATTTTCTGATTATCTGAAATGGCATAATTCTTTAATTTAATTAAACATTTAAATACGGTTTCTAGATTGATGGGTGTCTGTTTACTTTCTCGCGTAATAAGATTTATTTCAGT
>NW_012090373.1:0-467 GCF_000956235.1 Wasmannia auropunctata | reverse complement strand
AATAATTCAATGTTGTCAAAATTTGTAATTAACAATATAATTTTATATCAGAAATCCATTAGTTGAAGCAAGCTCTGTACTTCCGATAATAAGCGTCAGGACCGTATCTCTCATAGTTTGTGAGATAACGAGGGCATATGTCTGTCCTTCTCGCACTCATTCGATACGTAAAATTTTCCATGACAACTAACTATATATTTTTATGCGACCAATCTCTGGATCCGGCAAAATTAAGCGGATTCCATAATAAAAACGACCATCGTAACTCCTAGCGTTTAGGAGATATCAAAGATTTAAAGATTACTAAAACGTTAAAATAATTTTCATAATTAACAATAGTATTTTATTCCATGAATCAACAGTCTAGAGTAAATAAATCAATTCGACTATAAGAACGGTTGTCGTAACTGCCACCGTTTGGAAGTTATTGATTTTTCAAGATTAATGCATACGTAGTTTTCTTTCAA
>NW_012090372.1:0-434 GCF_000956235.1 Wasmannia auropunctata | reverse complement strand
TAAACGGCCACGTAATTCACTAATTACGACGCGGAACCTGGTTAACGTCGCGCCGGGATAGCCTTCGAGAGTAGCATGGATGCTGACTCTTTCGGTTACGAAGGACAACTCATTGTTGCCGGGCGGGACCTCGCCTTATATAGTATCCCCACTCTCGGCTTGGTTCGCGAGACAAACAAGCTCGCTCTCCCTTCCTCGCGATCGGATCCTCTCTTTCTATCTTTGATAACGAACTTTGTGGCGTGATCTGACGCAATACTACTACTACGCATTTTATAACGACTCTTATAGCACTTTTGCGCAATAATACATTTTTATGGCTAATTTTGCTCTCTGATTACCGCAATTAACGGAATAAACTAAACAATGCCTTTTTGTGGCTAATTATCATCGAAATCTTATCTTTAAGCGTCAGACACGAATCTCATGGCTAT
>NW_012090371.1:0-467 GCF_000956235.1 Wasmannia auropunctata | reverse complement strand
TTTATACAGCGAACACAGCCAAGTATTACGAATTCTACCCGCGAGTACGCGTAGTTCGCGAGTGTGGATTCCGATACGATTTTATAAATCCATAGTACGTCGGTTCTGTTAGTACGGATCTTTGTTGGCGCGAAACGATAAAGGTTTAGAAAGACGAGCTGTACGGAACGGCAAACAGCGTGGTCGACGCGTTGCGAGTCTCTTGCGACTTCCGACGGCGCGAAATTTCGAGCGTGAGAGCGTGTGTGTGTGCGTGAGTGTGGCGTGCGCGAAGAGCCTTTAAATATTCTGAATAAATTTGTGAAAAGCAATCAGAGTGATTTGTGATAAGCGCCCACACATCATCTCGCTACGTTCCGCTCAACGAGTCGTGTCACCACATTCCGGGGCGAGAATTCAGGGCAGCGGACCACATTCAAGGAACACCGAAGCAATGGAATCTTTGGTGGTGGACGCGGAAGACCTTT
>NW_012090370.1:0-555 GCF_000956235.1 Wasmannia auropunctata | reverse complement strand
ATACTACACACACACACACACACACACACACACACACACACACACACACACACACACACACACACACACCACACACGCACGCACGCATGCACGCACGCACGCACACATGCGCGCGCGTGCACATATATACCCACACCAATTTTTTTCATGAATAAACTCGTTTGTCATTGAATAAAAATTTGTACTAAATGTAAATCGATCGAAAAATGATCACTTGAATTAGAAGGTCGTATTCGCAATATGGATGGATCTTGGGGTCTAATAATAACCTCGAAAAAATTGTATCAGATTAAAAAAAATGAGACCTTTGTATTATCTTAAATATGTTTATGATATGACTTCGAAAAAAAACTGTTGTTAAATTATAAAAAAACCTAAGTGGCATTATCTTCAATATATAACAATCACGCAAAATTATTTTGTAATTAATATACCCCGAAAAAAACTATTGTATCAAATTAAACAATCAAAATCCAAGTTGTATTAACGTATACATGATTTTAAAAAATTTAATTTAATAAATTAAAAATATAGTATTACCAAAAAGAAGTGAAA
>NW_012090369.1:0-485 GCF_000956235.1 Wasmannia auropunctata | reverse complement strand
CACATTTTAAATTAATATACTATAGTTTTTGGTATATATTTTGTGATATATTCATATTTCTTTATGTGTGTGTATTCATATGTTTACTTAATAAACTAATATAAATTTATACATATTTCTTTAGTCATTTTTTGCTTCCTTTCCCCTTCCCCTTCCTCTTTCTCTTTCTCTCCTTCTTCTCCTTCTCATTCTTCGTCGCATATTTATTTTCATATTAAAAGAAGGTAACTTGATTATAGGATGGCACGTGTAACGTGGACAATTAAAAATGAATAATTATTGATATTTGTGGCGGCATATCTGCGCCACCCAAGCGCGCACGCGACGCGCGCGCCACCAAGCCCTCGCGGCCGCCCGACACATCGCGCGCCTACACCGAGTCTCTCGCGCGGCGGACTTTGCGCCTGCGCCGAGGCGCACGAGGTGATCACGCGCCAGCCGCGAGTTGCCCATTTTCAGCGACACACCGCTAGAGGGCCGAGTTT
>NW_012090368.1:0-519 GCF_000956235.1 Wasmannia auropunctata | reverse complement strand
TAAACTATTGAATTTATGAATGAAAATAATTAAAAACACAAGATTGATAAAAGAATCTTGAATCAATATCTACTTTAATTGTAATTTATCAAAGAATATATAGCTGTTTTGCTTACACAATTCGATGACGGTTTTTTCTCTACAAACTTGCTACAGAACAACTTCAATCGTGTTAAAATAAATATAATGTTAATTATGTCATGTGATCTAAAGATAAAGATACATTAGTGTTCCTAAATTGTACCGATACGATATAAGAACCCTTACGCTGGTTAGGTTAGGTACGATTTAGGAAACTTGACAGAGATGATAAAAATGTTGATATAATTTTTATAATAATTGTAAATATGTATATACAATGAATGTAAAATATGCTACCATAAACTTTCTTTTAAGAAAAAATAACGATTCAATTAAAAATTGCATGGTTACATTAGTATCAGCTATATAAATTGATCAAAAATTTACATCAATTGTATCTGATTTTTTTTAAATGTTGATAGCATGCACAAAACAAGA
>NW_012090367.1:0-441 GCF_000956235.1 Wasmannia auropunctata | reverse complement strand
TCAACCTACTTATAGTGCACATCGGGTAATGTTGATCATACATAGAAGAAAAATACAAGGGTTACTTCAAAATGCTGTAACTTTGTAGTAAAAAAAATCGTAGCGTACTTTGTTTTTTTTTTCTAAATTAAAGAGAAATATTCCAACTTTATGACACTGGAAACCGCATTCCCGAGAAAAATTTTAGCAAGTCCGTGCTATTCTGTCTAAACTTTGTCTAATTTTTTCATGTATGATTGGCATTATCCGGTGTGCACTATAGGTAGGTTGGCGATCGGGTTTTGCACATCGTGTATGTATGTGTGTATGTTTTACACACGCCCGCACTCACACAATGTGCAAAATCCGTTTGCCAACCTCCCTATAGTGCACATCGGATAATGCCGAACATACATGAGAAAAATGCAGGGGTTATTTCAAAATGCTGTAACTTTGTGAAAA
>NW_012090366.1:0-562 GCF_000956235.1 Wasmannia auropunctata | reverse complement strand
CATAATGTATATTTAACAGACAATGTATATATATTTAGCACATGATTAATACATTTAACACATAATGTATATATTTAATACATAATTAATTATGGAACGCATCGTGCACAATATGATCTGACGCGTAAGCTATGAGTTCACATTCAATAAGCGACGTTTTATCATAAATTTTACGCAAAATATTTATCGCATCGTCTTTATTCACAATACAATTGTGACGGAAATAATCGACAAAATGTACAAACTTATTAATAACGGCGTACGTATTCGATTTAAATTAAAGTACGCATGCTCAACGCAATTGCGAGAATCGACGTTTGAGTGGTGGAAACGCCGCGGGCAATCGAGTACGGCGGTTCGGTGCTTCACACGTCGAGAATCGACGTTTGAATGGTAGAAACGCCGCGAACGCAAGGATACGACGTTTCCGAGCTTCAAACGGCGAGAATCGACGTTCGAGCGGTGGGAACGTCGCGGGCGCTCGGATCCGGCGGTTCCGCGCTTCGCACGTCGAGATTCGACGTTTGAATGGTAGAAACGCCGCGAACGCAAGGATACGACA
>NW_012090365.1:0-459 GCF_000956235.1 Wasmannia auropunctata | reverse complement strand
CATATATCAAAGGACGGATGCCACATGTGCACAACAACCAACGGTTCTAGCACCGACCTTGCATTGACAGTACCAGGATATGATGGGATTGATTCCTTGACTATATTCAATCCACAGGTTATACACCTTCGATGATGTGTGGCGCGACTGTATCTGAAGACGTAAGATATTCCTCTCTTGCCTATGGACGAACAGTTCATACATCCCATCTCTAGCTGTGTGCTCCTCTGCATACGATTGCGCTTGCTTCAATTGATATGAGCCAATGGTCAGATGAGCCAACTCGTCTAAGGTCAATTGAGGGAAATCAGGGAGTGAATCCGCAACTACGGGTTGCCACATCACCCTTTTCCTGGACCAACCTTCTCTTTCAACTCTTTCCTGGAGGAGGTTCGGCATTTGCGATAGACGCAACATACGCTCGGCAATGGTCGTATCATTTGGATCGTCACTGATCCT
>NW_012090364.1:0-397 GCF_000956235.1 Wasmannia auropunctata | reverse complement strand
CAGAAGTTCCTCTTCTCCTCGATGTAGTGACAGGATGTGCAGAACGGCTTGAAGCCACTGGAGCTACTGCAACTGAGTCCTCTTCTGCTGGTAATCCTCCTGGTGTCCAGAGAATCGGCTGATTCTCTTCGATGCTTTTCAGGAATCCCACCGCTGCCACCAAAAATTTTCAATACTGTGACGTCCTGGTGAAGCGAACTCCCGTTCGTTTCCTGCAGAGCGTCGTTTTGTGGATCCTTCGCTGGCGGTTAAGAGGGTTAAAACCTCAGGATTATTTACTGGACGTCCGAATGATGACGAAGCCTTGGAATTGGTCGGAATGGAGTGTAATAACTTGTAGAATTTTAAAGTATTTTCAAGCGACTTTATTGAGATTCAGAGCTCGGATCTGAGCTTC
>NW_012090363.1:0-471 GCF_000956235.1 Wasmannia auropunctata | reverse complement strand
TATCCCCTGTGTGCCTTGTCGACTCAGTTAAATAGCGCACATCGCAGAAATACGAGAAGAGGTCACTACGCTCTGTCAAGAGTAGTAGGACTATTGATTGATTGACCGTTAATTTGATATAAACGCATTTGAATTAAATAGGTCAATTTGACAAATTTCAGTCTTATTGTATTAACATATTCAGTTTTTTATATTAAAAATAATTTTTCTATCGGTAATATAAAAATATTCACCATACGAGGTAAATGAACATATGGTTATAAATTCATTTTGACAGTTGACGTAATATCGATCGTAATTGTATTTCTTTAATATTTTCCGATATTAATTAATTATTTAGTGTACAAATAGATTTCGTATAAAAGAAAAAGTAATTTCTTAGGAAAAATAATCTCGGTGTTGTTAAAAGAGCCCTCGTAGCACCTTTATCATTTGTCATATCATCATGCCTAAGCGCGCGAAATTTCAGCA
>NW_012090362.1:0-346 GCF_000956235.1 Wasmannia auropunctata | reverse complement strand
AACGGAAATTATAAATGGGTCGACTTGGTACCACGTCTCGTATTGGAGTATAACGCGCGAAAGCATCGAACTATCGGTATGCGGCCTATCGATGTTACTTCTACAAATGTCGATAAGCTCTTAACCACAGCATACAGTCATGTAAAGATTGCAGCGTCCGCGTGATTCAAAGTGGGTGAATCGGTGCGCGTCAGTAAATTTAAGACAACATTTGAGAAAGGTTATACGCCGAATTGGACTACGGAGATAATTAAAATCATCAAGGTGCAGAAAACTAATTCTGTGACGTATCTGCTGGAGGATTACCGCGGAAAACCTGCCGGAGGATTCTATGAGTACGAGTTGA
>NW_012090361.1:0-467 GCF_000956235.1 Wasmannia auropunctata | reverse complement strand
AACAAACAACGCAGCGAATAGACAGAACAGAGCTCAGCACGTCCGAACGAGTCGACGGCTCGTCTCCAAATCTGATATGTCGTCCGTTTGACAGACGACAACGCGTCGTCAGGGAAACATCTGACAGCTGGACCGGCTCGCTGGTACATCGAACGACGCGGGCGAAGACACGGGCGTAACAATATATTGCTTTCCTCTAATGTCATTATTGTAATCAAAATGAGTATGTAATAGTATATTGTGCGACAAATGCGAGAAGTTGGCTGTTGCGACGAGCGCGAAGTGGCGCACGAGCCGAAGGCGAGTGCGATCGCTCGCGCGAGTCGCAACAGCCAACTCGCACTTGTCACACATACTATTTTTTATTACACGTGCGTGGTAAAGTTGGAGGTGGTCGCTCGCTTAGTGGCAGTGTTGTTCGGCGCTCTGGGCACTTGGTGGCGCGGCGATCACTTGGTGTGGCAAAG
>NW_012090360.1:0-398 GCF_000956235.1 Wasmannia auropunctata | reverse complement strand
TGACAAGTTATAGCGGTCTTTAATGTGCAATGCCATCGTTCGATCATTCCGTTTGAGGAAGGATGGTAAGCGGTGGTATGTATTTTTTTAGAACCTATAATTTGTGTGAGCGCTTGAAATAATCTGGATTCAAATTGAGTACCGCGATCGGTCGTAATAGTAGAAGGCGCTCCGAATCTAGAAACCCAAGTGTAATAGAAAGCGTGAATTATCGAATCAGTCGATGTATCGTACAAGGGAATGGCTTCTGGCCAACGCGTAAACCTATCTATAATAGTCAAACAATATTTAAAATTTTTGGAAGACGGAAGCGGACCGATAATATCCATATGAATGTGTCTAAAACGTTCATCTGGAATAGAAATTCTATCCGGAGTATTTTTAACATGACGAAAAAT
>NW_012090359.1:0-432 GCF_000956235.1 Wasmannia auropunctata | reverse complement strand
AGAATATGTTTCTGCAATTCTGCAGAGTGTTGTATGTATAAATATGGTATGTATATAGTATATGTGTATTAATATACATATACTCGTAAAAGTGATTCGCTGTATTCATATATACGCCCATAAAATAATTTTATGATCCAAAGAAATACGCGTTTGTAGAATCTTGTTCATTTGTTCATTGCATGTTGAAAACTATATTGACGTACAATATTTAAAAAATCTTAATAGCGCTATATATAAATTTAAAATTATTTAGTATACGAACGATGTATATCAATTATATTAAAGATGGATCTCCGATCTGCAATGTATATAGCGTTTATTAGGTTATAGGAGTTTAGTTTTTCAGAATAAATTCAATTAATTAATATCATGCGTATAAAATTAATTACTGCAATAAATCATACGTACATTCATAGAGTCATATGTAAG
>NW_012090358.1:0-364 GCF_000956235.1 Wasmannia auropunctata | reverse complement strand
ACGACGGACACCTGGACACCGACTTCCTCGACGGCGGACACGTAAAAAGATACCTAGACCCCTACCTCTACGACGGCAAACACGTACGACACTTCCTCTCCTCGACGACGAACACCTAGACACCGACTTCCTCGACGGCGGACACGTAAAAGATACCTAGACCTCTACCTCTACGACGGCAAACACGTAGACACTTCCTTCATGGACGACGGACACCTGGACACCGACTTCCTCGATGGCGGACACGTAAAAGATACCTAGACCCCTACCTCTACGACGGCAAACACGTAGACACTTCCTTCATGGACGACGGACACCTGGACACCGACTTCCTCGACGGCGGACACGTAAAAGATACCTAGAC
>NW_012090357.1:0-406 GCF_000956235.1 Wasmannia auropunctata | reverse complement strand
TAATCTGCGTAAAGCAGAAAAAATCCCCCTTTGTATTTTTTTTTAACTACCGAAAGTGTCTTAAAAATCGTGCGGACCGTTACGCTGAACATCCTGTATATTCAGACATATCTATAATATGTACATATCATAAACAGCATTAGAAATTATACATTTTAATTTCAGAAAATATTGATAACAGCAAGGATAATGACCCAGATTATGCTATTTCCGAAAACTCGGAAAATTCAGAAAATTCAGATAGTGAATCTAGTTCTACTGTTTCGCGAAGTATGAATATAAACGAAAAATCAAATACTACAAACAGTAGTCTTGATACGTCAAAGCATAATTATGAAGGAAAAGAAACGTGTGACGATACTAATCTTATTGTAAATAAATCCCAAAATAAAGGAGGAAATAAAAA
>NW_012090356.1:0-745 GCF_000956235.1 Wasmannia auropunctata | reverse complement strand
TATAAATGTATATTACTTGTATGAAAGATTTGATATCAATATGTGATGCCAAGTTAGAATTCCATAAAAATTGCATTACCTTACTGAAATTATAAGTATATTACGTATATGAAAGATTTGATATCAATAAATGGCGCCAAGTTATAATCCCATAAAAATTACGTTACGTTATCCTACTTAAGTCACATATGTATGTATATCATTTGTATACAAAATTTAATATTGAATTTGATATGGATTGTTCTTAATAAGTGATCCCAAGTTATAATCCCTCAAGTTACATTTATTTTCAAAGGAGGTATTAAAGTTTTAAATTGCGCTAATTACAAAGAGAATCTCGTTATCTTGAAAATGAATTGTTATACTATTTTTTTAAAATAACATTCAAGTGGGATAGTATCTCTAATAAAACAATAAAACCCAAGTGAAACGTATTTTTGAACCATTCAGGACTCTTTCGATTGCTATTCAAGTGGTAGTAATTGTTTTATTCTTCAAAATNTTATTACATAACAAAATTGCGTTACCTTACTCAATCAAAGTATTATCACTAAAGATTAAAGAGGTAACAGTACAAAATTAAAAAATTTAATTTAATAAAATAATTTTTTATGTGTTAAAACACTTGGCGCTGCTAGAAAATATAACGTAGTAAAAAAAAAATATATATATATAATAGAAACTGAATAACGAAAATAAGAACAATGTCATACAGGAGTAATCAGGAAGATCGGAAGAGCACACG
>NW_012090355.1:0-311 GCF_000956235.1 Wasmannia auropunctata | reverse complement strand
CCGACTCTGAAGGCGCAACGAAACTCATAAGAGTTTTGAAATCCCGCGAGTCGGGACTCCCGCGAGAGTCATAGTTACACCTTTATCCTCGAAAAATTTACGAATCGCGCGACTCTTTGTACAAATTTTCAATATTACAACATACAACAAATTTAAATTATTTAATTTTGCAATAATGTATATAACCGACGCAACGAACCGTTTATATAATCGGCGACGGTAATCCCAGATAGCACACAGAGAATGTATACAAAGATTGAACAAACCAAAAGAATTCATTAATATATATTCAGTCTGTTTTAGAAAAAGAA
>NW_012090354.1:0-322 GCF_000956235.1 Wasmannia auropunctata | reverse complement strand
AGCGCGTCACGCGTCACGTCGTCCGTCGCGTCACGATTAATCGACCAAAATATTCCATTTTATTATATTGTTGCGCCCGTGCCTCGAGCGTCGTGGATTTTGGAGCTGCCGGCCGCTGACGTTAGTTACGAGAGAAACAGAATCGAATATTCCCGTCAACGAGTCGTTGCTACGGGAATCAACAAGGAAAGAATTGGAGTTACCGCGGGACTGTCAAACCGTTCGGTACGTGTTCCCGGTGCTTAAACGAATTATTCTGTTCTTATTGTAAAGTTGTGTTCTCATTAAAGTTCCTTATTATAAAACGAACGTGTGTTGCGTT
>NW_012090353.1:0-526 GCF_000956235.1 Wasmannia auropunctata | reverse complement strand
GTAGCTCCAGAATTCGTAGAGCGGGCGTCGGCGGGCGGGCGGGTGGCGCGGGCGGAGTGGGGTCGCGGAAGTCGTCGGGGTGTTCGTCTATGTAATTACTCAAGCGTAAGCGGAGCTCGTCTAACGTGCCGTTTGTTGGGATACCCCGTGCCTCGAGTTCCGCGATCATTGAATTTTTATTCAAAAGATAGATCCACGTCTTCATTACTTTCCCGCTCCTTCCCGTTCGCGACGGTCCCTGTTCGGGCGCCATGTGACAACCGTTCGTTTTAGCGCTCGGACTAGCTCGCCGGAGCCAGGGCTAAAAACGTGGTTCGTGCGGAGGGAAAGGCGCGGGATCAGAATAATCGGAGACTCGAGGTTCGGTAGTAATCTACGTTTATTTCGTGTGTTACAGTAAAGTCTATCGCGCGCGGACGGACGTATTTACAATTATGTACAATGGAATGTTTCCGCTACGTGAGGCCTCTGGCCCCGTGCTCGCGTCGGTGGGGTTGGTTGGACGGACGGTACGCGGACGTGGTAG
>NW_012090352.1:0-408 GCF_000956235.1 Wasmannia auropunctata | reverse complement strand
TAACTCAAAAACTACTCATTTTTGGACTTTGTGCCTATGGAGACTTTTGATCAGGACGATCAGAACTACAAAATATCAAAAATTCAGCTACATTAGCTGGGACCCATTTTCACGTGGTTTTGTGCGGGGTCCTTTATTAAAAATAATTAATCAAATAAATCATTTAAATTATTAAAAATAAATCAAATACTTGTATCGGTTAAAGCCTTAGAATCACATGTTCGCGTTTCGACAGCGCTGCAAACGTAACCAACAAAGTCAGTCGACTGCTTGCTATCGTCGAGTGAACGCCTCGTGTGTCAGTAAATAGTGCGCGTGTTTCTTTCCTCGACTGAGTTTTCAATCGACGAATAATTAATCGACACGGATTAATAATTATTAACTACTTAATACATTTGGTATTAAAGA
>NW_012090351.1:0-420 GCF_000956235.1 Wasmannia auropunctata | reverse complement strand
TCATTCAAAGTATTGCCCATCGTTAGCTACAACTTTTTCCCATCTTTCTGGAAGAGCTCGAATACCGTTACGGTAAAAGTGTTCATCTTTTGAGGCTATCTACGAATCAAGCCATTTTTTGATGTCTTCATATGAGTGGAACTGCTGATCAGCCAGACCATGTGCCATCGAACGGAACAAGTAATAATCGGACGGCGCAATATCTGGGGAATATGGCGGGTGGGGTAGGACTTCCCATTTGAGCGTTTCCAGGTAGGTTTTAACGGGGTTGGCAACGTGAGGCCGAGCGTTGTCATGCTGTAGAATCACTTTTTCGTACCTCTGCTCGTATTGTGGCCGTTTTTCGCGCAGTGCTCGGCTCAATCGCATCAATTGAAGTCGATACCGTTCCACAGTGATGGTTTCGTTGGGTTTCAACAG
>NW_012090350.1:0-515 GCF_000956235.1 Wasmannia auropunctata | reverse complement strand
TATTGGCGAATCCAACGCGATATTCATAACATTAAAATTGTTATGTCGCTGACCCATCGAAAATCTGCATAGGGCAATGGTTGACACATTGCCCAACCGTACAGATTATTTACATCGTAGTACATGAGATACGACGATGGTTTCGATGGGTCGTGCGATGACATGTATTTGTTGTTGGCCCGCGCGTATCTGCCGGAACATTGGCTGAGGCCGCCACGTATACCGCGCTCGATAAACATGACCATGTCTATGTCAGTGAGAAGTTCGAATTTAATACCCGTGAATTTTAGCATGGCGTCCCACGTGAAACCTGGTAATGTAAAATAATGCGCGGGATCGAGTCCGTAACTTGTGATACAACTGTCGCGAAAGTTTTCGAAAATATCGGCCAGCAATAAGACATCCGTTTTTAGGTATAAGTCGCTATACTCTCCGAGCGTTTGAATTGAGAACTGCTGCCATACGTTGACCGCGTGCTCGTAGTCGCTCTCGGATACAGTGTTGTCCGTCAACGA
>NW_012090349.1:0-348 GCF_000956235.1 Wasmannia auropunctata | reverse complement strand
TAATTATATTATACTAGTTAATTAATTAATTATAAGTCTAAAGACGGGGAAGCTAACGAGTACCCATTGCATCCAGTGAAAAATGATCGCCAATTCGATACAGCTGGCGAATTGAAGATCATTTTTCACTGGGTTCCCAGATAGTACAGATAATGAGAAAAGGACTCAGTTATATGTCACTAATTCTGAGTTTATTTTCAGATTCAAAAAAAATTCTTTTTCTAAAACGGACTGAATATATATTAATGAATTCTTTTGGTTTGTTCAATCTTTGTATACATTCTCTGTGTGCTATCTGGGATTACCGTCGCCGATTATATAAACGGTTCGTTGCGTCGGTTATATACA
>NW_012090348.1:0-388 GCF_000956235.1 Wasmannia auropunctata | reverse complement strand
TAATAGATATGTATGTAAAACTTACCTCATTCCTGGCAAATACGCCATTACATTTTTATGAGACAGCGTCACTCCTTTCGGTAACCCCATGGTGCCACTCGAACCGAGAATAACCAACGGATGCCGACTGGGATCATCGATATCTGTAGCCTTGTATCTCATGTAGTCTACATCCGGTTTGTTATTCAAAATATTTGTCAACGTATGGACATTTGTTGTGAGTGGTTGATCGTCCAACTGTATTAATTCCATTTTCCAGGAAAATTTCGGTAGGATCTTAGCAAAGAGATTTTCGGTGCGATGAGATACGAAAACAATATGCGGCTTTGCGATGTTTAATACATGCTCTAATTCATCTAAATGATAAACATTTGAAATCAATTAAACT
>NW_012090347.1:0-563 GCF_000956235.1 Wasmannia auropunctata | reverse complement strand
AGTGTTTACGCCCGTGTCTTTGCCCGCGTCGTTCGATGTACCAGCGAGCCGGTCCAGCTGTCAGATGTTTCCCTGACGACGCGTTGTCATCTGTCAAACGGATGACATATCAGACTTGGAGACGAGCCGTCGACCCGTTCGGACGTGCTGAGCTCTGTTCTGTCTATTCGCCGCGTTGTTTGTTCACAGTTATTACAATAAAGCGTGTTCCTTGTGTTTCTAATTGGTGTTCCTTCTTATTTCTCCGCGACCTTCCGGTGCGCGTGCGCGAACGCGGGTGCGGAAGTGCGAACGTTACGCGGGCGAGTGCGTGATCGCGAGATACGTTGCCCCGGGCGTAACAGTATATACAGGGTGTCCCATAATAACCGCCTAAAATCTCGTGGGCTGGTAGAGCAGATTAAACTGAACAGAAAAGTCCTCTACCATTTTGCAAAATTTGCAATCGTTAACGAGATATTAATTTTTGAAGATTGGCAAATAAACGCGTATTCGTCCGACCCACCGCTGAATACCAGCGGTGGGACGGCCATATACTCGCCGCGTTGCTAAGCGTGTGGGGA
>NW_012090346.1:0-312 GCF_000956235.1 Wasmannia auropunctata | reverse complement strand
CACCCTCCAGGAAGCGGAGAGTCTGCTGTCGACTTGAACACTTCCAGTCGCACGTTCTCCTCTCCGGACTCTTCCAAGGTGGCGTTCTCCTGAGACTGGTCCCGAAGTGCATCCTCCAGGGGATGTCCAATCCCCAAGATGCCGGCGGTCATCCCACGCGCACCCTCCAGGAAGCGGAGAGTCTGCCGTCGACTTGAACACTGGCCTCCTGCCCGCTTCTTGCCTCTTTTCTGTTGTCTTGATCTTGAGACTTGGGCTCTTCTTTCTTGTTTCTTCGAACAAGGGATGGGATTAACTTTCCATGGTACCACA
>NW_012090345.1:0-330 GCF_000956235.1 Wasmannia auropunctata | reverse complement strand
TTACTCGGGGGTTTTCGGGGTCGCTGATTACCGTATATGACCTCAGATTTCCAAAATTCAAAATAGGCGGATCCAAGATGGCGGACCTAATTAGGAAAAAATTGCTTGATCGAGATGAAAGTGGGTACTCGGGGATTTTCTGAGTCGCTAATTACGTATATGACCTCAGATTTCCAAAATTCAAAATGGCGGATCCAAGATGGCGGACTTAATTAGGAAAAAGTTGCTTGATCAAGATAAAAATTGAAAACTGATTGCATATTCATACTCAGCGACCCAAAAAACCCCCGAGTAAATATTTTCAGATCAAAGTATATTATTTTTAAAATG
>NW_012090344.1:0-447 GCF_000956235.1 Wasmannia auropunctata | reverse complement strand
GAATCGCGCGGGCGCTGCAATCTTTACATAACTGTATGCTGTGGTTAAGAGCTTATCGACATTGGTAGAGTAACATCGATAGGCCGCATACCGATAGTTCGATGCTTTCGCGCGTTATACTCCAATACGAGACGTGGTAGCAAGTCGATCCATTTATAATTTCCGTTGAGCGTAAACTGTTTCCACATGTTGTTTTTCAACGTGCGATTAAATCGTTCGACCACCGACGCCTTCATTACGGAATACATAGAGTAATGATTGATATCATGTTTTTTCAAGAGTTTTTGCACGTTTACGTTGTAAAATTCTTTTCCCATGTCGGTTTGCAAATTTTTTGGACATCTTCCATCGTCTCGAATTATCTTTGCAATTGCTTTAGCCATCTCATTTCCACTCTTGGTTGTGAGCGGTACGGCCCATGCATACTTAGCTGAATACATCGATAAC
>NW_012090343.1:0-550 GCF_000956235.1 Wasmannia auropunctata | reverse complement strand
TATCCCCTGTGTGCCTTGTCGACTCAGTTGTCCAACCGATAAAGGAGCAGGAGAGTGAAGCTACCAAGAAATTGGTAAAAGAAAAGTAGATATAAAGAATCTGGAGGTAGGAATTACAAAGCTGAGGAAAGGAAGTAAAGGCTCGGTTATTCTGGGATGTGAGAGCGAAAGAGAAATGGAAAAACTGAAAGATACAGTACGTGAGAAGCTAGGTGAAGACTTCAAGATTACAGAACCGAAAAAAATAAGACCGAAGATAAAAGTTGTAAATGTTGGAGAAGAAGAAATGCTGAAAGATGAAATCTTAATTGATACGATCAAGAAGCAGAATACAATCGACGGCAGAGATGAAGAATTTTGCATAAAAATTGTGAAAAGGATGGTTAGAGACAAGGGCGGTTTATTAATACTAGATGTAGATGAAATGACTCATGAGCTAATGTTGAGAAAAGAGAAAATAAATATTGGATGGAGAAAGTGTCTTGTGTTCGATCATTACAGTGTCAAAAGATGTTTCAAATGCTGGGGTTATTACCATATTGCCAAAGAT
>NW_012090342.1:0-325 GCF_000956235.1 Wasmannia auropunctata | reverse complement strand
TATCTATATCATCTTTTTTCAATCCTCGTTGTCCATGAGCGAGCTCCATAAAGACATTGAAATAAAATCATATTCTAAAAATATTCTATTTATTAAAATTTTATCCTACTTCTTTCTCTTTCTTCTAATTATTTACCTCAGTAATGAACTTGAAAAAAATTTAAAACTCCATAAAGACATTGAAATAAAATCATATTCTAAAAATATTCTATTTATTAAAATTTTATCCTGCTTCTTTCTCTTTCTTCTAATTATTTACCTCAGTAATGAACTTGAAAAAAATTTAATATATTTGTAATGTAACTTGAAACATAATTATTAATAC
>NW_012090341.1:0-468 GCF_000956235.1 Wasmannia auropunctata | reverse complement strand
AATCGTTCACGCAAAAGTCGTAATTCCTCGTCGCGCTGTCGTAGTTCCTTGTCACGCTGCGCGATTATCGCCTCGAATGTGGCTTGTTGCTGCTGTTGTTGTTCCCGGAAGGAGGCCTCGAGCGTAGCGTTTCGCTGCTGCTGTAGCGCGCGCTCCTCCCGTATCTCTCGGAGCTCCTCCAACGTTGCGCGCAGCACCTCCGCGAGATTCGATGTCTCCGTTCCTTCCGGTGTTCTTGCGCAAACCCTTTTCCTCGTTGAAGTCATCACAAACACAGTTCGCTGATCGTTCTTTTCGATCCGCTCGTCCGTTCGATCCCGGACGAGCCCCCAAAATGTTACGCCCGGGGCGGTGAATTTCGCGTTCACGCACTCGCTCGCGTAACGTACGCGCTTCCGCATTCGCGTTCGCGCACGCGCACCGGAAGGCCCCGGGAGGAATAAAAGGAACACCAAATTAAGAAAACAA
>NW_012090340.1:0-428 GCF_000956235.1 Wasmannia auropunctata | reverse complement strand
TGCCGGCTCTGAATTTGCTCGAGTTCCGTCGCTTCTTCTAATAAATCCCGCTTCGTGAATACATCGCGGCGCCGGATCCGCCATTGATAGTCCGGGTGGAGATTTTGGTAGAGTTGCTCTACTTGTTCTTCTTCCGAGAACCCCCCGGCTCGTCGCATGAGTGCAATTACTGCGGTCGCGTACTTGAGGTATGGTTCCCCGGATTTGTGCACTCGCTCGCGAATTTCGTTCATTAGCTGGACGCGGTAATGGCGGGGTAGGTACGCGGCTTTAAAGTCACTTACGAAATCGCCCCAGCAGTCCCATGCATCCCTGGAGTTGCGGCACCATAGTAGCGCGTCCCCGCGCAGTAACTCGGGGATCCCCCGTAGGATTTGGGCGTCCGATATTCGCACCCTTCGCGTAGCTCCTCCACGCGTTTGAGGAAC
>NW_012090339.1:0-665 GCF_000956235.1 Wasmannia auropunctata | reverse complement strand
TGCTCTTCCGATCTATATTGATATGGATAAGGGTTTCTTTGCTTTTCCCCTTGAATAAAAATTATTTTAAAGCATAAAACCAAAGTATTGAAATAAATCGTATTATACGACAGTAAAGGCACGAAATAGGGTGGGTGGCGTCATCTAGCGTGTTTGGAAAAACGTTCGGCGACGTAGTACTGGCGGCGGACGTTACAAGTAGACGGAGTGACTTGACTCTCCTTTCTTGGTGTATGATGACGTTCGAAGAAGCTCATTAACGCGTCGATACATTTCGCGCGTGTCCATAACCGGAAGTTTGTAATAGGTGAGCCTTTGCTCAAGCTCCTCAGTCGAAAGAGTGTCCAGTAGTTGGCGATCCATTTCCATAGATGTCAGCAACACAGTGTAGAGATTACCGATGCGCTCCGCGCTAACAGTCACTGCGTCGAGATGGCGTTAATACACGCGCGAACTTGTCGGCACGCGTACCCGAGATGCGAGCCAATATGGCTGCCGAAAACCGTCGCACTGGCGCGAACGATGAAAAATGGCAAAGTCCGTTGACCGGCCACGTGGTCGGCGTGAACTATGCCGATGAGCGAACGCTGACTGTGGCGATCACTCTCGATGCGATTACGAGCCCGAAGGCGACGAACACGGACACTGTTATGTGAACGTGGTGA
>NW_012090338.1:0-372 GCF_000956235.1 Wasmannia auropunctata | reverse complement strand
TCCCCTGTGTGCCTTGTCGACTCAGTCAGGATGGTACAAATCTGAAACATGTGTACAACGATCACGTAAACACCGACATGTCTTACGAGGAATTCTGTAAATTGTGTCACAATTGCTAGCAACAAAAGTATGGATTTCTAGTGATAGACAAGGACAGTGCACTTGTCAGTGGGCGTTAAAGAAAAGGATTTAATGACTTTGTGGTACTGTAACGTAGTTAGTTGTTGTCGATACATCGATTGTGCAACATTCCCGACATGGGGGATCGCGAGAGAATAGTGCAACAGATTGAAAAAACGAGCGATTCCATTCGCAAAAAATATCGCGCCTTGAAAACTGGTAGAATGGAAGAAGATATCGCGCTGGAGAGAA
>NW_012090337.1:0-405 GCF_000956235.1 Wasmannia auropunctata | reverse complement strand
TCATAATAGGTGTATCACCGTTCATGGGTAAATAGAACAGACTAAACTAAATAGAAAAGTCCTCTACCATTTTGCAAAATGCGCAATTGTTAACAAGATATTAATTTTTGAAGATCGGCAAATAAACTTAATATCTCGTTAATAAACGCGAATTTTAGAAAATAGTAGAGGACTTTTTTGTTCAGTTTAATCTACTTATCTTGCCACGCACTTGCATTCAGCGGTGGGCCGGATGAATACGCGTTTATTCGTTAATCTTCAAAAATTAATATCTGGTTTACGATTGCGAATTTTGCATAATGATAGAGGACTTTTCGATTCAGTTTAGTCCGTTCTACCTACCCATGAACGGTGATACACCTATTATGAGACACCCTTTATATGTATATATATATATATATATAT
>NW_012090335.1:0-1255 GCF_000956235.1 Wasmannia auropunctata | reverse complement strand
GACGGACGGACGGACGGACGGAGGGGAACGCGGCTGATCTTTAAGAGGGTTCCGAAAAATTAACCTCAACTCCTCCGCCGGGAGGGGAAGCGGCTGTGCAGCCTGCGACCACAGCGATAGGTCGGCATGCCGTCACCTGTACCTTCTGCACTCTCGTACACCCGGGGGACGAGGTCGAAGACGCACGATTCGGAATTGGCCGAGGGAAAGGAAAGAAGAGCGCGGCGCGAGGATTACGGGCGGGCATGAATGGGAGACGCGTTCGTCTCGGCGCCGCGTCGCCGTTGTACGCGCGTATGTACGAGCCGAGTGACGCATGGCCGCGTCGCCGTGGACGAGCTTTTACGTTCCATACCGGTGTGTATGCGTGCTCTCCCTTCGTCTCTCTTTCTCTCTCTCTCTCTCTCTCTTCGTCCTCCGTGTTCTCGTCGTCCTCGCCCTCTTACTCTCCGGCCCTTCTCCGGCGGGAACTCTTGCTTCGTTTAACCGCGACATCACGCTCCATACGACCGCGAATTACGAGCCGAAACAACACGAAATTCGATCTACCTGGCGATACTACGGAATTGCAGTGGATCCCGTATGCGTTCTCTTTTCATTTTTACCTGTTCGCAAAACCGAGTTTCATTTTCCCCCTTTTTTAAATTTAATTTTTCACTTTAATGTTTGACTGATTTATTTCAGATATTCGCACACATTTGTCGATTTAATTCTATATTTCTATATTTTATTACAAAAATAATCGGGGTGTATCACGTTTAAAAAATTCCAGCGAACGCGAGCTCCATTCTGTATATTACTGCAGCGGATTCTACTCTAGACGCGTCCGACGCGCGGCTTTCTAATATTTTCTGAAATTCTCGACCCGAGGCATCGCTATCTCCCGCCTCGTATATTTACTATAAATTTGCAGGGGGAAACCAAAACACTCGCGCATGAATGTGCGAACTCCACGTGCACATCCGTGCGAAAGTATATTTCGGCGACCGGCATATTTGCGTTGTGTCGAAATACTTTTTACGTTTCCCTACACTCGCCCGTACCATGGTTTTTCGATCCTCTCGCTCTTGGCTGTGCGACAACTACATACGATTTGCTCCCAGACACGCGGTAATGGTAACCTATACCCGACGTTTTCGCGCGACGACGGAAAGAGATGGGTGGAGGGCGACGAGACGCGCCGAGGGGGACCGAGCCGATTCAGCGCGACGCAACGCGACGGGGTATAGGACGCGGAAGGAAGGATCCTCTCTCG
>NW_012090334.1:0-1703 GCF_000956235.1 Wasmannia auropunctata | reverse complement strand
ACTGAAAAAATAATAAAATATTTGTTTTACTTGTTTTATTTGATATAATATTACTAGAAAATACTTTATATTCAACAAAAAGTGAGATTTTTGCTGGTGTTCATTCAATTTACGGTTTATATGAAGATTAATAGATTTTCCGATTTTTTAAAAATACGATTTACTATAACTTTGGTTCACTCAGCACATAATTCCTTTTTCTTATGTTTTTACATTGCAAATACTAAATAAAAAACGCTACATGAGCTATATTAAAGACGGTCCAATGAGAAACATTACTTGCAAATAATACTCTATTGTATGCTTTTTTTAGGTGTTTGCTATAGAAATGTTTTTATTTTCTAATGTTAATTACGTACACATTCTGTAACGTTAATATAATAAATTTTTAAATGTTAATTGTTAATTTCGTAGAAAAGTAATAAATAAAGGTCATCTATATTGAACAATTTACAACTTTAATAAATCTTACTAAAAATTTAACAAAAAAAAAGATTTAAGAATTTAAGATTTAAATTTCCAATTTATAACGCCAAATATTTTAAAGACAAAACTTTGTATAAAAAATATAATTTGTTATGCCTAATTTATATTTTTATATAAAAATTTAATATTGTCAATAACATCAATTACTCAAAGAATGTATAAAATAATTTCTAATTCTTGTATAATCTAATTTTAAATCCTATATCAATTGTTATAATAATTAAAATATTCTTTTCATATAAAATGATATAGGTTTTTTAATAAGATAGGCATTCTTATTTAAACATAAAGAATATAATGTTACAAGACTACACAAGATTATACAGTAAATCTCTTAAAACATAAAGCCGCATAACTACTACAAAACAATTATTTTAAATTTAAACAAACATTTTATTGTTTTTTTCTGTGAGAAAATTATTTCCGTTTCTATATAGAATGACTGCAAGCAAAAGTCAGCTGACGATTGCACTATTGCGCGAGGTATCACTCTGCGAGTCAAACCAATCAAGTAAAATATTGTTTCAGTTACGAATACGCGGTTGCTGCATGGGTTGTAAGAACAAACAGGTTCTAAATGAAATTGCTGCAGTCAGGCAGCTTGACGTATTGGCTGTCTCAATCACTTTACAAACAAAAGTTAAACTAACGAAAATACATAGAATATGTATCAAGATGAAATGAAGTTATCATAAATTCGACCGATTAATCTTATAACTTTAACAAAAATTGTTATAAATGAATCAAAATTTAAATTTAAATCTTTAAATAAAACAAATTAAAGTAAGTTATACATACATATGTAACTTCTTGAAATATTGTATACATATATAATAATATCTTCAATACAAAAGAAATAAATTAACAAGAAAAAATGCATAATTATTTTGAGTTTTAAAATAAGTTATTCAAGATTTTTAACCTAATCTAATTTTTAAAAAGTTTACTACATAGTAAATTAAACATTGTATATTCGATATCTGGTTAAACATTGTATATTGGAGTTACAATAAACCATTTATTACTACATTGCAATAAAAAATGCAAAACTTTCGCATTTTTTATTGCAATGTAGTAATAAATGGTTTATTGTAACTTATTGTGTTTTATTTATATATATATATATATATATATATATATATATGTCGCAGGCTTTTTGTATAATCAGCCTTTTTGGATAACGCCACGAAATATATGGTTTGGGTTAGGTCATTTAT
>NW_012090333.1:0-949 GCF_000956235.1 Wasmannia auropunctata | reverse complement strand
ATTTTATTTGAACATCGAAAGATGAAGATACTTTGTGTCTCCTCTGCAAAGCGAAAAACTTGAAAAAAATTACATATTCTATTAATTTATTTTCTAGTTATTTGCTAAATGTAATTTTCCGTATTTGATATTAATTACAATTATCAAGTTAATTAATTCCTTATATTTTACAGTACATCGTTTCAAGTATTTATTTACTATATTCTGTCTTTTTATATAATTTTTAATTTTTATAATTAATGCTTTCGCGATGTATTACATTATGTGCATTCGTAATGAAACTATTATCCGATAATATCTTCGGCGATGTTAGTCAGATGAGCAAATGAAAGATCATTGCCGCGATAGTAATTGCGCCAGAAAAGACGATGACAGATCGGGATCTTTAACGTCACAGTCCATTTGTCGCGTTAAACCAAGAAGTGATCTGGTTCACTGTCACGCGGTTGTATATTACGGAGAGAAAGGAATAGCTTCCTACAAAACCGCGAGAGAACCGGACTCACAATTACCAGGAACATGAAAGAGGAACAGAAAAGAGCGCAGGAAGAGATATATGAGGGAAAATGTGTGCTAGACTTGGCCAGTTCGGAGGAGGTCAGGACTTTGCATTTCTATCATGTATCTGGGAACTTTGAAATATAAAAATAATAAAAAAAATTATTAGAAATGATAAAAGTATGAGATAATATGAAGATGAGTTTTATTGTTTCGTTATTAATATTCAAGGGCGGATGTGACTAGACCTTTAAAATAATAGCGATAATAATATTCAAACAGAATAAAGACGAGATAAGAAAATAGACAGCCGACGAGTTATTGGCTTGCGGCGATAGGATGTAACTCGGTGGATCTGAAAGTGACTGAGAGAACATAGCAATCATGTTCGTGATTATTATACCTTAGCTACCATGCTCTCTGCTCTCTCCTTCTCTCTCTCTCTCTCTCT
>NW_012090332.1:0-1086 GCF_000956235.1 Wasmannia auropunctata | reverse complement strand
TCTCTCTCTCTCTCTCTCTCTCAAATTAATATTCTACATCGTTAATATATAATATATAATAACCAGGTAAGTTATTGAATTATATGTTTAATAATAATTTCATTTTCAAATATATATTATAAAAAATAATAGGGAGTTGCAATTTAAATAAATTTATTACGCTTTAACAAAGCGTAATAAAAGTTATCTGTAATTTATCCCCGAAATATGAATTTTCATCTTTCACGTTATATTCTTGACATTAATTTACACCCCTCGATGTCGCTCTAGCGAATAACAGACCGTTGCGAAAGTAATCAACGGCCTGCATCATTATTACACACGTCGGTGACGTTATACGACAATCCCTCCCAAGAATTCACTCCACCAATTCTGTGCCTTGCCAAGGGTAAGGCCCTCGTTCCGCGTAAGAGTAAATTTTATTAGCAACGAGCCCTTTAGATGTCAGCCCTTCGTACGCTCGCGACTCGTCCCCGCAGCAATCAACGAAATCTCAAGTTTTCGATGCGGCATGGTACTTCGTCGAACAACCCCTTCGCGACTTCCTTCCGGCGAATTTATCAACCCGCGATTACACGAGTGCACGCATGCATGCATCCGGATGGATTAAGGACGTAGAATTGCGCGTATTACATCCGAAACAACGTGCCCGAAGCGACAGTGTACTTGTACATAAAATATGTAAGCGATGCGTACACCATGTATCATCTTGAATTATCCTCCACAATTCCGCATCTATAGAATATATTTTATTAGATCAATATTAATAAACGAGTTCTTGATAAACAAATTGCAAGTAATAAAATAAATCTTATTTTTTATTAAAGATGAATTTTACTTTAACAGCATTTGCGTTTTTAATTTGATATTTAATTCTGAGTCTTAATTTAATATTCTCATTTATTGTGGTTTCATTCGATATGTATATGTTGCTCTATCTTTCTCTCTCTCTCTCTCTCTCTCTCTCTCTCTCTCTCTCAAGATAATTTAATGCGCGAACGTACGTGTGATATTCACATACGCATATTTTCGTGAGTAATTTAAAACCACCGTATTACATTATTATCGAGAGTGGCTTGTTCTGTT
>NW_012090331.1:0-1251 GCF_000956235.1 Wasmannia auropunctata | reverse complement strand
TCAGACGTGTGCTCTTCCGATCTTGATTAAGAGTTAAGAATTATGTATTTTGTAATTATCTTATAGGGTGTCACTATTACTCATTATAGGGTGGGGCAACTAGTGACAAATGTATGCTTCAGTTTTTATGAAAATCTAGCCCGTATACATGACTTATGGAAACTCTAATTAAGTTTTTTGTACATTTAAAAGTGGAAAGTACTCTTTTAGAGAAAAATCATATCCTGTAAACTTGAAATTAGCTTGTAGAAGAGAGATGACAAAATCCGTCACTATTTGCCCCCCTCCCTTCCCTTAGCATCAATGCTTTTAATATCCATCAATTAGGTTTTGAAATATTTCTGCGCGCGAGCAATTTCTTGAATTCGTGGAATTTGACAAATTTGATTTTTAAATAACGGAACTATTTTTTCGGATCAGTCTAGGTATCCTGTATTCAGGAAAAGATTCAGTCCAAATTTGTCAGAGGGAAAATCCATATAAAATTGAAACCGGAACGTTTCGTGTGACATCCCGTATGCACGTTGCGTACAAAGGGTATAGCACATCGAAGGGCAGCGTTGCTTCATGAATATGGTTGTAGTCACGCGCGCGCGTTCTTGTAGAAGTTATGCTTGCAGGAATATACGCAGCGACGATAGCTGTCCCGGCTCCATCTCCGACATAAATCACCGGCAACGGCACAAAAACGCGGAAGAACCCTGTATATAGGCATTTTGCCGCCTTCGCATCCGATTTTCGTGACTCAGCTCTAGCCTCTCCTTTGCTCGCTGGTGTTGTCTCCGACAAACAACAGCGTTAACACGTTGAAAGTGCTTCCAAGGCTTTATTGTCGTTGAATATTACGTCAGATCTCGAAGTCTAGTTATGTCCGCAGTTATTCTCTCATTCCTAATTTTTAAATATGCAGAAATACTTGATCTTCATCTTACTCGTCATCGCGCTACTTTTAATGAATCTCATTATTATTGAGACACAATAAACAATAATATTGTTTATTGTATAGTAAACAGTAATATTCCAAAGCACTCATATAACATACATATATTGCATAAATTAAATTTATAGATGTTTTGGAGTCACAACGAAGGGGGGGAGGGGGTGATTTATTAGATGCAAGTAAGCATCAGTACTCATTAAATTATTTAACAGCGTGATGATACGGTTCTGTTTCAATCAAATGCTGCGTTGAATCCGATAGTAACGGCTCGCAGTTCGTTGAAGCTAGAGTATGTAAAATCACATAGTTAT
>NW_012090330.1:0-798 GCF_000956235.1 Wasmannia auropunctata | reverse complement strand
GCATACGAGATGTAATTTTGCGCGAGATATATGTTTAATAATTTTTATCTTTAACGTCTCATACTAACTAAACAAATAAAAGATCCAAAATGTAATATGCAATATTGTTAACTTGAAAATTAAAAGAACCTCGAGTTACCGACGTCAGGATATTCACGCTATATAAATTAGGAGAAGATTGATCGAGGAACATTTCTGTAAATACCATGAGATTGGATCTTTAATCCAATCTGTTGACTTAGACAAATAGATAAGGGATCAAGAAACGCGTCCCTTGAGGGGCTAAATAACTGTGCTGAATTCCCCAACGCGTATATACCATGAACGTTCTCGCTGATTTTCGAAAGGCCTCTGGTTCCGCGTGATCGATTGACGTGATCGAATCCGATAGACGTAAATGGACTATTGATGCTGAAGACAGCTACGTTAAACGTGTCCACGCTTTCTTCGTGGCATTTCGCTTTCCTCAGGGCAGCTTGATCCATTGTATTATTATGATCGCTTCTTTAATCTAGATAATATAATATATTACGCTATATATATTTCTCAGCTGTATAGTTTACCTTATTAAAATTTTCTTTTCGGAGTCAGTTTAAAAAAATCAGCCGAAATTTTTATTGAAATTTTAAATACTCTTAAAAACGATATATATATAATAATTAATATTATATGTATACTTAGGAAAGTCATACAACTATTTATTCAAAATATATATAAATTCTAATTGATTTTAATTGATAAATTTTACTACGAATAAGAGAAATATTAAAAAAAAAGTGATTTTCGCTTTAAGATCCG
>NW_012090329.1:0-752 GCF_000956235.1 Wasmannia auropunctata | reverse complement strand
GCAAAAAAATCTTAAAATAATAGCTTCTCAAGAAGCATTAAAGTAGCACATTAAATATATGCAGCACGTGCACGAACGCGACAATGATTGATACGTGCAACAGGCGCGAGCGGGCGCGTATAACCATGGTTTATCTTCGCATTTATCTTCATGTTTATCTACGGAATTAATATAAATTCACATTTGCGGGCTGATGGATGCTTTATCAAATTCCATTAAAGCGATAAAGTAGCGAGATCAGAAGATGTTGCCTTTCGATGAAAGCTGCAGATTAACAACGCGTCCAATGATAAACATCCAAGGGATTAATATATTAATTAAGCGCGTGAAGAAATTTACGCGAATAATCTTGCAACTGTTTATCGTGGTATTTTCAATTTGTACACCCTCAAATTTTGTACAATTACAGCTAGTCTGTCCGTCGTCGCGACTGGCGCGATGATGTCGTGGACGAGTCCGGTCCTACCCAACTTGGAGAAGAATATCGGACCTCTGGGGTCAGCGATCAGCAGCGAGCAAAGCTCCTGGATAGGATCTCTGATGTCCATCAGTCCTATTTTCGGTAGCTTCGGGGCGGGATATCTCGGAGAAAGGTACTTTACACATTAATCGTATACGATCGCACGCACGAATAATTTCGCGAGGTAGCGATTTATATGTAACCGGCGCGCTCTATTTCTCGAGACCACAAGTTGGAAACTAGAGCCAATCTTCGTAAAGAAATGAAGCGCGATATCAGATTCAAATATCTG
>NW_012090328.1:0-735 GCF_000956235.1 Wasmannia auropunctata | reverse complement strand
ATTTTAATTAATTAATTACTCGCTCAATAAGCTCCATATACATATGTACGTCTCAATTATTTTTTTTTTATGATAGAGGCTTTATTCTTGCGGCCGCTGAATTCATTTATTATAACTAATTCTATGTTCACATTTTCACATTGCGATCATATTTTATTCTTTTTTAATTAGCCGCGTCGGTAGTTAATTAACTCATATTCGCTGCTAGCGATATTACGGTTTTGACAAAGACATAAGTATGAAAAAAAGAAATAGATATAAGTAAAACAAGACAGCGACATATAAGTGCATATGCACTTCGTGGTTTTTATATAAACCCACGCGCCCGCCTGATTTAAGGTCAACGCGGTGCCATAATGTTTGACACATCACATTGACACTGGCTGCAGGAAGAGACCGACTAGTGCTGATGGCTTTGTGAGTATCATTAGATGACGTAGCGTTGACTTTCTAACACGAGTCATTTATCTAATAATAGTCGTAGCCGATCTATTTAATCTGACACGTGATAAAACGTGCTTTTCCCCCTTTTGCACGCGCGTGCATTTTCTATTTTAAGAATATGGAAAAATTTGTACAAATAATTAAACATTCGTTTGAAGTAACACTCAGTATATTTATCAAATCGACATAAAAAAAAGTTGCTAATAATTTTTTTTATAAAAATTTTCGTTAACTAATTAATTAACAAAAGGGACGCAGATCGGAAGAGCACACGTCTGAACTCCAGTCACT
>NW_012090327.1:0-794 GCF_000956235.1 Wasmannia auropunctata | reverse complement strand
GTGAGACATATCTATGAATGTGTTGAAAGTGCAACTTACTTTCTAATCCTGTGAGACACACACTTTTGTCGCTGTTCAACGTGACCACGGAGTCCTTCGAAAGTTCCATAGCCTTGTCCAGCGAGGATTCCTTCTTAAAAACGATGTACGCAGTTTTGAACCCTCTCGCACTTGAGAACGTAACGGACCGCACTTGTCCGCAGAGATTATCGAACGCATGTTTCAGACAGTCGGTGGTCGCGTACGGCGGTACGTTCAACACGAAGAGAGTCTTATTCCTGGGATACTCCGGCTCCTGATTTCTCACGGAGTGTTCCTTGAAAAAGAGCTGGTGCTTGTCGGAGCTGTCCGCGTCGAAGCGGATCCACAGTGCTGGAAGCCAAAATAATTTCGTTCAAACACACTTCGGGATCGTGTGCGCTCTTTCGACAGTGTATTTTCACAGCAACAACTTACTTCTAAAGCCTCTCGCAGTCTGTTTACTGGCTTTTGTAACCATCTTCAAAACCTAACCTCACTATTACGGTAACCTATTATTCGCAAATTTTTAACGTAGATAAAAGATAGCTATTATGGAAAGTAAATGACGATTCTCTTTTCTCTTCCCTTCTGGATTTCTGATCCCCCTCAGAGGCGCAGTATCGCACTTCACAAATTAAATTCGTACACCTCTCGAGTCTCGACCGTAGCTCGACGGCACATGGCATGTGTTGATGTGTGACGACATGGAATAAAAGAAAGGTTAGGTTATAAATCTGAATTCCGCATACGATTTCGCGCGTACATTTCTAATC
>NW_012090326.1:0-674 GCF_000956235.1 Wasmannia auropunctata | reverse complement strand
TCTGCCTTGCCAGCCCGCTCAGAGATGTGTATAAGAGACAGGTATTGTATTATTGTAATGCTTTTTCCTTAAAAGGTAAAAACATCTACTAAAATAAATAAATAAATATTGGAATATCGAATTTAGAGTTGTTAATTGCACACGATAAAGCTTTCCAATTTATAAAGGATCGAAGATCAGAATTCTATAAAATCAAAGAAACACAAAGGATCGAATGAAACGTCGCGGACAGAATCGCTCGGATTGTCGGCTCCGCAGATTTCATAGCTAAACCCCGTCTGCTTTCTGAACCAAATTAGAGAAAACTGGGCACCATGAATAAATTCAACGCCGAGACTCGTACGAATTTAACAGTCATCGCCTCGAGTAATCTCAATGAGGGAGCCTTTCCAGACCAACCGGCACGGCATTGAAGCGACAAGCTCTCATTACTATTCCGTAAGTACGCGTTGAGACGGCGCTAAGCGAGTCCAATTAAGTGCAATCGAGCATACGCCATGACCATCGGTATACATCGAATTAAACGTTTTCCTGGGAAATGTTATGTCGAAGTCGCGAGAATACGATCGGCCTTTGGCCGCCCCGGTATCTAACATTGACTCGACACTCGAATGCTCCGTTATTCCGAGCATTGCTCGTACCGGGCTTTTGTAATTCAGATATCCCGGGCATTA
>NW_012090325.1:0-766 GCF_000956235.1 Wasmannia auropunctata | reverse complement strand
CTACTTCGCTTTTTACGACGTACCGAGTCAACTGGCACGCCGATTATCATTAATTCGGTATCACGCATTCTCTTCGAATGTACACAATGAGAACGGATGCGTTGCTCATTGATGGAGAGCGTATAGAATCGATAGTCACAGCTCATTTAATAGGGTGTTAATATCCTAAAATCCAACCGCTTCGCACGACACTACCTCGTAGCCATTCGCGAACTTTTGGCTTGGTTAATGGAAGAGACGTTTCCCCGGAATTGTTGATTCGGAACAGGAATCTTCGAAGTTTCATAGCTTCAACGCGAAAGTTTCCATCCCGCTTGCGCATCGATTAATGATATTTTAATTTTTTACGGAGTTCTAAAGGCATGTTATGGATAATAAATTTCGATTAAACACTAGATATATTACTAATAAAAATATCTAATATTTTGACACTGTCGATCATTTCTCCGTACAATGAATTATAGAGAGCTTGTAAATCTTTATTTCTAACATTTATAATTTTTCAAAAAAAATGCAAAGAGAGCATTTTCGTGCATAAGTTTATATTAACTTTTTTTACCTACTCAATTTCATTAACACATTGTATACACATTGTATACAGTGTGTAAGTTTGGTTTGGGTCTTTGCGAACATCATGTATACCATCAGATATGTCCAATTTTACATCACATGAAAATTGCTTCAAATTATTTCCAACGTAATACCATAAAGATATATATATATATAGAAACGCCGGTTTGAAGCGAGTCTTAGTGCTTAATAATAA
>NW_012090324.1:17608-20796 GCF_000956235.1 Wasmannia auropunctata | reverse complement strand
GCCAGCCCGCTCAGAGATGTGTATAAGAGTCAGGTGTTTGAGTGAGACCAGAAGATATTGTAAGAAGTTTATTTAGAGATACCACTGACACTGAAGAGTCTACTTTATCGACCTCGTGCATTTTTCCGACCTTCCAGCATTGCCTTAAGTTTGCAAGATAAATAATATAAACTACAATATATTAATTTTTCTTAAAAATATTAAAAAGTGCATAAACATGCACATCTTTCTCTCTCTCTCTCTCTCTCTCTCTCGTATTAATTATTAAAGATTTATTGGTTATTATTTGTAGCTAAAATAATGTATACTTGTATTTACAATTAAAAAAATATATATATGGGCTATTCCATGTGAAGCGAATCAGTCATCTCTCAGAAATTTTATATATATATATATATATATATATATATATATGTATATACATATATATGTATATATTTAGCTATGCAAAAGTGAAAAATAACCTTTTATATTAGTGCAATCCAGTGTAACAATAGAGAACAAGTTTTGTGTCATCATCCACAGAAAATAATTTTTTTTTGATACCTACAATTTTAACGCTGGTTCCGAAAGACCTAATTAAAGGTGTTTCCATGGCAAGATATACCCTCGGTGATTTGCCATTGCCTTTTGAGAGATAGTGATCGAATAAAAATAAATACCATATGTTTCTGATTGGATATGAAACTTGAGCTTTTGGCACAGAAAACAGACGTATAACTCTCTGCGCCACAATCGCTACAGACATACAACTCTCTGCGCCACGATCGCTATAGACATTTCACATATGGCATCTCTAATTAATAAATCATAAATCGCGCGTATATACATAATACTTTTATTTTAAACTTTCTACAAATATAGATTTGGATAATACTCTATATTTATTTTATCACCAAGGCCTGTATAATTTTCCATTTTCTGGTTTAGGTACTTAAAAACAAATCTTATCTGATTACGATATAACAGTTGCATTTTGCTATCTGTGATTAATCATTAAACTGACGATTTTCTGGTTGTAATTTTAAAATTATTCCTATAAAACTATCAGTTTAATGATTATAATCACTGATAGCAAAATACTATTTTATATTATCATCAAGTTAAACTTAAATCATAATTTAATCACTAAATAAAAAATCGAACTAGATACATTTATTTTTTGACGTGTTGCAAGAAATGATAACGATACTAGATATTAGATATGAATCTGACAAACATGTTATATAATTCTTCACATGTCTGTAAACACACTGTAGATTCAGTGGTAGATTCAGAAAAATTCTTGCGTATATATATCTTCATGAAATCTTTGCTTCTTAAAATTGACGTGATACTGGACGTGAACACACATGATCGAGATTCCAAACGTTACAATTGATTTTGTGGAGGTAAAGGCTGTTGATCGCGAAGCATGTCTTTTAAGAATCTAAAAGTGGAACGCGTTGAGGGTGAGCTAGCAGCCGCATTAACAAATAGGTATCCATTTCACAAGCGCGGCTTCATTAAAGTCGGTCAGAAAAAATGGTTCCTACCATACAGATATGCTGAGGATGGTGGTGCTATATACGAATTTGAAATTCGTCCGGACGATACATGGATCGTCACCTACCCTAGATCAGGTAAATTATTTTCACTACACTATTGGACATATAATGTCCAGGTGTTATCATGTATTGTGATTCTCTTTACTTTTTCAATTTTCAAAAAGGGGAAATGCGCGATATATTTGTTAAATACAAATTTTATAATAAAAATTTTAAAGCTTCTATTTGCAAACAGATGTGAAGAACCAATTGTATATAATAGAGCACAAAATGGGATCAAGACATTATAAAAACGTGATAAAAACATTATAATTCGTAATCTATTTTGTTATCAAAATTTATATTGAAACATAAACGTCCGGAAATTGTTTTCTTATCCAAAACGACTTGCACATGACTTTATCTTATCTTTTCATAATAAAATTATAATCATAATCAAAATCAGAATAAAAATACATATGGTAAAAGAAATAATTTTTTATATTATCTAGAACATTATAAAAACTTTGCACAAATTGTGTATTATTATTATTACATCAATTGCTTGTTGTACAAGAAATCGCAATATTAAGTTTTATTTTTGAACTGTTAGTTTCGAAGTTTTGAAAAATACATTAAAAATTTGCATTTTCTTAATTAGATCGTTTCATTGATCATTATCTTTCTTTATTTACACATGTATCCAGTTCAATTATTAATATGTAACATTTCAGGTTATAATACTTTCAAATTTTTTAGGAATAATTTCGTATATATATTAATTTTTTTTATTTACAATATTTGTAAATTTTTCTAAATAAATTTATCATTTGCACAAATGTATTTTTCAAAATTTTAAAACTTTGAAGCTTAGAAGGCACGTTAAACTTCGAAGCTTAGAAAGAATTCGAAGATATTAATGCCAAAACTTCGAATCTTTGAAGCTTCGAAGTTCGGATGTCGATGCAAATCATCAGCCCTAATTTTTATCAGTATTGATAAAGTACAACGTTAATTTTGTTTCCGAGAAAACAATAGGTATTTTTGTAGATCTATCGGTCGGTTTTGGCAATTTCTTTATTTTATTTAACAAAAAATTCAATTTTTACATAATCGCTTTGCTAGATGTCAAGAGAACCTCATACATGAATCATAAATCAAAATAATGAAGGAAGTCCGATATCGTTATATCACTTTGATTTTCGATTATATTTCTTTAATAATAGCTAAAAATATAATTTTAAAAAATTTCTTTATTTTAAATTGTTAAAAAATAATAATTTTAATGGCATTATGATAAAAATTGCGTGAATCATCGACGCTCATCATCATTAGCATTGAAAGAAACTTGTATTAACGTAATCTAAGAACAGAAAAAAATTTCAAAAGAAATACGAAATATTGGAAATAATGCAGTTGTTAAAAGTGATCAAACTTAAGCGTGAATCAAAATTTTACAATTTCGTGAAATTGTCAGAAATATTAATTGAATTTACGTATTTTATTGATTAGGTACGACAATGACGCAGGAACTCATATGGCTGGTGGCAAATGACATGAATTTTGACGAGGCATATCGAAAATATTTAGTAGAAAGATTTCCCTTTATAGAGTAAGGTATTGTATATAAGGTAGGATTGGGTATTATGAGCCTTAGAATCC
>NW_012090324.1:12285-15312 GCF_000956235.1 Wasmannia auropunctata | reverse complement strand
AGCAACACCAGATGTCGGCCAGGGCGCACGACGCGAGAAGGTTTTTTAGCGATCAGCAGATTATTGTAAGCAGCCGCGCAAGCGAGTCATGTGCTTGACTATAATTCGAAATACATATATCCCGATAATTGCCTATACCTGTCTTACGTTCTTTCTCGCGATACCTAACCGCAAGAAATCTTACAGGAAAAAATGTAAAAAAAAAAAATAACGTACCTACTTATTTTATTCAACAAATTTTCAAAGTAAAATTAGTATAAATCCCACAGCGTACCAGAATGTTGTGAAGACAGATGCATCTTTTTACAGCATATCGCAGTACGACTATCAAACCGTCATAGAAAAATAAAGCTGTGCTTATATTATTTACAGTACTCATAATATCCAATTTTATAGTGTACATATGTATATTCATATACATATAAAATATGTATGTTACATAAAAACTGCAGAATTTTAATTAAAACTAATGTGTGGACTGATTAAAACTAATGTAAATTTCCAAGTGTTTTTATTTTATTGTTTATACTTTTATCTAGAATGCATAAGAAATTTTCTCGGATTAGATTCCACATTAAATTTAATTAAAAAATATAGGAAATCCAAATTAAATTTCTATTTCTTTCTTATATAAAATAATAATTACGGAACAATTTGTTAAACTTTCTAAATTAAACAATTTAGAAGAATAGTATTTTTTTTTTCGTTATAGATTAGGAGCATTATTAGACGAACATATCGCAGGCAAAGATGTTCCTGGTAGAATTAATATGGACAAAAATACTGCTGAATTCGTGCAAAATCAGCCTTTACCGCGTTTCATTAAGAGCCACATGCCTTTCGAACTATTGCCGACTGTCGTAAATAGCACTTGCAAGGTACGTTATAATATTTCTAAGTTAGTCGTACATTTATATAGACCTAACGTATTCATAAAAACATAAAAGATCTATATAAACGTTGACAAGAAAATGAAAGAAAAGAATTAAAAATAGTTCTTTTGAAATTATTTTGAACTTGTCAAAGGATTTGTCATTCATGTATATTATTAAAATTGTTGCATTTAAATGGTATTTAAAAACAAATTGTTCTCCATATCAATTCATGCATTACGAAAGAATACATTGCAAAACTTACATGAATTTTGACGAAACGTATCGAAAATATTTAGTAAAGAGATTTCTCTTTTCAGATAATATAAATTGTACAGGATGGATACGAAGTAATGTAAAAGACTTTAAGGTGTGTGTTCCACAAATTCAAAACAAAAATTTTATATAATTATATGTCTGAACGGCTTAGTTTTAAAGATAAGTGTCAAAGTGGAAGAAAAAATTTTACTTTTTTCCAAGACCTTTTTTTCCATTTCGAAAACATTTAGATTATTTTAATGAAGCTTAATTTATCTATATTTCAAGTTTTATTCAAATAATCTAAGTGATTTTCAAAATTTTTGGAAAAAATCTAAATTTTTCCTTCAACTTTGACACCCTGTATTTTTGAAACTAAGCTGTTTCGGACATGTAGTCATATAAAGTTTTTGTCTTAAATTTGTGTGAATCATCTGAAAAATTTTTTACATATAAGTATCTACCCTGTATGTACACGCGCGCGCGTGTGTGATATTACAAAAAAAAACTTCTTGTGTTAAAATTTAATTAAAAATAAATTTTAATTTTTTTTAAAACGTGTTTTTATTTTACGGGCAACTCCTTTCATAGACATTATTTTTATTCTCAGATTATTTATGTTGCAAGAAATCCAAGAGACGTGGTGGTCTCATGGTATCATTTCCAAAAAACCAATACACATCTCGGTTTTCAGGGAACTTTCGAACAGTTCTGTAATAATTTTATGAGTAATCACAGTAAGTTTTGCGAAATGTCGATTGATTTTTATTACATTCATTTTTTCTTTGTTAACGTTTCAAGAGTCTAATTTTCCGCAATTTTAGCGATGTATAGTCCATATTGGGAACATGTCAAGGAAGCTTGGGCGATGAAACACAGAGAAAACATGATGTTTCTCTTTTACGAAGATCTAATAAAGGTGAAAGAAAAAAATGTTACTTTATTCAATTACACAGTTTTGTTTAAAATATGTAAAAAGTTTCTTTTTAAATTATGTCAATTTGTCTTTCGTAAGTAATAAAAAGAGATTAATATATACTTCCATTTTCAATAATTTTTTAAGTTTTGAATTTTATTAGTATGAATACGGTTTATTTCATTTCTTAAATAAATAGATTATCTTAAAATAAATATGTTTTAATTATATTATTTCTTTGAAGAAAATATTTTTTCAACAAAATTATTAGTATACTGCACACATGCAAACATATCGCTTATTTACATCACTTTCTGATATTATTTAACAAAAAAAAATTAATATACATCCAATAATAAAAATATAGAATGTTAACGATATTAAAGATATATATGTTTCATAGTTAACGTTTCCATTTATTTTTTATAGGATTTACCTGGTAATATAAGAAAAATTACTGCATTCTTCGATAAATCTTACAGCGACGAACAGATCGCAAAGTTAGTGGAGCATTTAAAAATAGAAAATTTTCGCAAAAATCCTATGGTAAATCAGCTGTCTTCCCCCAATGTGATAAAACCGGAAATGTTTATACGTCAAGGAATGACGGGTAGTTGGAAAGAAATGTTCACGCCAGAGATTGAAGAGAAATTTAACAAATGGATCACTGACAATTTAAAGGATACGGATTTAATATTTCCAAGTTAAATTTGTTATACGATATAAACAATTGCAATTTAAGTATTATAATTGAAGTATTATATAAAATTGACATTTTCCAATTAAATTTGTTAAACGATATAAGTAATTACAATTTATACATATAGATCTGGATTTCTTAAATTGGATTTATTACACGATACAAGCAATTGTAATTTATAAAGGATACAGATTTTCCATTCCCAGATTAAATTTGTTACACGATATAAGCAATTTATAAAGGATAAGAATTTAAATTTTTAAGTGAGATTTATTACATAA
>NW_012090324.1:0-8008 GCF_000956235.1 Wasmannia auropunctata | reverse complement strand
AGCCCGCTCAGAGATGTGTATAAGAGACAGATACGGTTGTGACAACCGTACTGATGAGCATACCTTAACAGATGAATGCCATGTAACATCACTATAACTTAAATTCACATGCATTTCTTTTCCAAACATAGAGAATATTGTTGTAACATCCGTAGCAGTTTTTTCCGTGTGTCTAAACTAACCGGAACACCGATATATATCCACCGAAAAAAAACATTAAAAATGTAAAAGAACGTATGTACTTAGTGTGAGACATTTCCGTGTTTCTTGATATGTGTGTGTGTGTGTGTGCGCGCGCGCGCGCGCGCGCGTATGTGTAATATAAGAAAAAGTCGTGTAATATGAGTCACTCTAAGTTTTTTAGTATAACATGACTTGGTGAAAATTAAAAAAAAAGAAAAAGTTACTTGTAATTTAAATAATAAAGAAACGGAAATAATTTTATCTAAAATTAGATATAAAAAAATTAATAATAATTAGCAAAAAAAAATTATAAGTATTTGAGATTGAGGAAAAATTATTGTATAGTCGACCAACTATAATATATAAGTCATTAAGTTTTTAAGTAAAAGTTATTAATAATGTAAAAGCCATTTAAATGTTAAACCAAATTAAAAGGCTTTTATTGTAATTTAATATTTACATGTCACATAAAATATAGAACGTTTTCTTTATCAATGCATTTGACATTATATATGTATCCAATTTGCACGTTTATGTAATATTGTGCGTACTCAATCTTTATTAAATATCTTTTTGCAAATAATGCATTCAGTAAATACTTCTTTATCAAAATCAAGTTCTTTTTTTCAAAAAAAAAAAAAAAAAAAAAATGTTGATCGACAGTACACAACAGGTATGTGAAAATATTTTTGAAGTAATTATACAGTTTAATTTATAACTCACCTCCGATTTTGATGAAATTATGTTCAATCGGCACGTTTTGCAAGAAAGAAATAATCCAGTAGAAAAAAGTGTTGCTCTGTTCCGAGAACCGAGAAATTAATTGTTAAAGTTCACCAGATTCAGATTATGTAACTTGTCATGCTGACAATATGTAGCGGTGTGAATGTGGCCCGTGGTGTCCCTGGTTATATGCACATGCTCCGTAGTCATATGCGCATGCGTTTCCATGACCAAAATGCGCAAAATATAAAATGTTTGTGAATTTATGTAGAACTTAGCTTTGTGTTGTAGCTTTATGTAAAGTGTATGTATGAAAGCAGAAGGGATCATCCCACTATCCAAAAGTATATGCAGCCAAAATTTAATACCATTGTCTTTCAAAATAATTTTAAATTTCAAAACAGGTTTAAAATGACTAAAATGACCAATAAGATCATAGATGAAGCAAACATTTGACGTGCCTGCATTTTATATACATTTTATCAATTAATGCAATCAGGTCACACCAAGTTTTTGCTTCACTAGCCATGATCTCATTAATCATTTTAATCGCTTTAAGCTCGTTTTATGAAATTTAAAATTAGGAAAGAAAATGGCATTACACTTTTGTTGCATATACTTTTAGATGGTTCAAACAATTTAGTAAAAAAACATTTTTAGTTTAAAATAAAATATTTTTCTTTCTGTATCTAATCAAATACATGGCTACTTGTATGATCTCATATTTGTTATTGTTATTTATTAAAAAAATACTTTTGATTAAAAAAAAATGTAATGTACGGTACTTTTTTTATATACTTAATGTAAATATTCTCTCTATTTTTTTAAAAAGATTTTTTGGTTAGGATTATTAGTCGCATCGACATCGATTAACCTTGACTGTGATTAACCCTGATTGTGAGATAGACTGGCAATGAGAGAGAGAGAGAGAGAGAGAGAGAGAGAGAGAGAGAGAATAAGAAAGAAAGAAACGAAACAAATAGCAAGAAAGAGAGAGGATGAGAAAGTAAGAAAATAAGAGATCAAGAAAAAGAAGAGATTTTTAAGGTATATTTAGTGTAGACACTTTTATAAAGTCTTTTTCTGAGATTACTTATATAATAATGGATAAAATAATATATTGTTAAAAACAGTAACTTTTCATTTTTATGATTTTTATAACTCTTATGAAAATATTTTAAGAGATATTATAATATTTTAAAGATATTAAAAGTATTATAATTATGATATACACACATGTATATGTGATTTACGTAATATTGAACCAATTGTCAATGACACAATTTGTTTATATTTTTCTAAAGAAGTATGACAAGTTAAATGCTTAATTTATATTCTTACTTAATGTTTGTATTGTTTAATTTTACTAATGTATTGCAAATATTAACATATAAAAATTTTACTCATACGACATCTATTAAGAGAATTATGAATAACACGCTCTTGTGCCACTGACTGTAACACTTATGCCAAATGCCGTAGCAATTATATTGATGGTGTATCGTCTAGAAACTCTCTTCGTTTCGATTTCATAACAGAGTTCCAAATGATCGACCAAATAGTTAACGAAATCGTAAGAACATTTTGATAGTAAATCATACATAAACTTTATTTTGCTGGCTGTGAAAGAAGAGCTTAATGTATTTCTCATTTCCTTCCAACGATCTCCACACGAAAAGAAGACGTTCTTGCTAAATAACAGTTCTATTATACACTTTCGTCAATGAAGTTGCGGTGATCCGGAAAATGTTCAAAATCCTTTACCACGATGATTTTAATCATCTTAGGATCGGACACAAGCAGAGCAGATTTGAAGAAATCCGCATTACTTCAACGTATTTAGCATCAGAAAAGCGGTCGTACAAATATTGGCAATAATCGGTAAAAGTAATGTAACCCATATACATTTGCCAGATTGTTATAAAAGATGATAACAAATTTGACAGATAAGGAATTATAAGTCCTTATTTTACTAGTAAAGATATATGTATGATGCAGCGAAGTGATAATTTTCAGAATGTTGATGATCAGAGTACTCAATAACAGTACAAAGAGCGATGAAAGCAATGATGAATCCATTGTAATGCGGCAGAATAACAAATCGAGATGCTTCGGCGAACTCTGCGTAGAACGTTATAATATATGCGTGAGACGTTTGCGAAGGCTATATTGTGGAAAAAACGGTGAGAGAGGAAAACGTTTTTTGTATAATCGCGATGACATGTCGTATTAGTAATTTGCACGAGAATCGTTAGTCAATTTACGCATAACGATACTTTAAAATATCGTGGCTTCTATAAAAAACGAATTTTTACTAATTTAATTTAAAAAATCTTGTTCCACGTTACAACAAAAATTGACGACGCTTTCCGTACGAAAATAGTATTGATAACTATGTAATAGTTATTAGATTTATCATGCACTTTTTGCACTGTAGATTTAACATCCCAGACCATTGTGAGAAATAACTAATGCATATTAAAAATAACAAGTATATAAGCTAAAAAAAATTTTGTTTTCTTATTTTAATCTCTAATCGTTGAACCATTAAAAAAAGTAGATATGGTATCAAAAACGCACTAAATAAAATAAAATATACACCAAATATTTTTTTATTATCGTGTTTTAATATTAAAAATTTTATGTTTAATAAAATAGAATAATATTTGTTTTGTAACATAATTGATCATTTTAAGAAAAATATATGACATATTTATACGTAAAAGCAAATAAAAACATTTTGCCACATTTTTCAAAGGACTCAACAAAAATAAGAATGATCTAATAAAATAATTAAAAATGAGTACTTAAAAGACACGTGAATCTACCAATACAAAGTCTATAAGTCCATAAGTCCATTTGTCTATAAGATAGCTGGCAATGACAATTAAACTTTTATTGAATATTTGTACAAGGTCAATTCAAACATTTAACAGAAATATGTTTGATGTTATACTTATACTACAAATAAATGCAAGATTTAATCTCACTCAGATATATAAATAGTCGAATCGACGTTTAATAACTTTGATCGATACAGACTGATAATCAGAGAAAAAATAAGAAAAAATTGAGAAGGGCAGATAAGAAGAAGACAAGAGGAAAAGAAAATGAGAGTCAGAAAGATAAAGAATGAGAAGGCGAGAAAGTAAGAAAGCGTTTGGGAGAAAAAAAATAAATTTTTCCTATATATTTACTATATTAAGTACACATTTTCATGAAGTCTTTTTCCTGTGATCAAGTATAACTGTTTGTATAATATGTTCAAAATGCTATATTTTCTTCTTAATTAAATTTTTCAGAACTTTAATGAAAATATTATAAGAGATATTATAATTTTAAAGATTTACGTGCGTACGTGATACACGCATAATACATTGCACGAATTGTTAATAATATTATGTATCTATTTTCTTAAGAAATATAATAAATTAAATGCCTAATTTATATTTTTGATTAATATTTGGACCTATTTAATTTTTAGATATATTACGAGGATATTTAAACTAGTAAATGTAATCTGTATTAATAAGAAAAGAGTTGGGCTCAAAAGTTCAATGGACTATGCGCGATAAATACTCGTATATTTGAACTTATAAAGGATTAATCGTATCGTCTCTATTTCACTATTAGATGATGGAAATTACATAAGCCATTAAAACGATTGAGCATTAATACAATAGAATATAATCAAGTAGACTTAAAAGTAAATGCAGGTCACAATATTAATCATAATATTTAATTTTTCAACTTTTCATTAGAAAAAACTTAACATTTTAATATTCTACTTAATCTTATGCATGATACAAAATATATTACCAATAAATCTTATCAAATTTCAATTATATTGATTTGAAAGTGTGTAATATTTTGAATGTTCTTAAAATGCGAATATTTTTCTGAAACAACTATATATATACTTTGTAGAAAAACTATCTGGTAAAAGATTTTTACGTTTCTCTTTTTTCCAAGCTAATCCAGGATCCGCTAATAGATCTCAACGAAAATTCTCTTTTAGCGAATATAACTGGTTCGACGGTCTTATCCGTAGTCTTCAAAGTAAACTTTTGTAAAAGATGAGCAATGAGAATCTTCGTCTCCATAAGAGCAAACCGATTACCGATACACTTTCTGGGACCATGACCGAATGGGAGATAAGTGTAGGGTAATATGTTATCTTTATTTTCTTCGCTGAATCTTTCGGGGTCGAATTTATCCGGATTCGGAAAATACTTCGGATCGCGATGTATAGCATAAATACACAATACCAACGGATCCGCAGGTTCAACGATTATACTCTTGCAGCCTGGTTGAGATGGAGGCAGTTCGTATCTCTTAGCACAACGTCTATCAATGAAAGGCATTGGTGGATATTTTCTAAGAGTCTCAGAAATCACCATGTCCATGTAAGACATCTTCATTAGCGACTCGTAAGAAATCTCGCCGTTTCCTTCGGCAAGATGCTGCTGTACTTCCTTGCGCAGACGATCCTGAACATCTTGATTAACCGCCAGTTCTTGAGCAACGAAACACATCAGAGCCGAAGAGGTTTCGAAACCCGCAAAGAAAAAGATAAATGCTTGCGAAACGATGTCGTCTAATGACATTTTGTGTGCACTATTACTTTCTTTATCCCAAGACTGCATTAACAAATGGATCATGTCCGGTCTGACGATATTTTTCTCTTCTCGCGCCCTAATTGTTTCCTGTACGATCTTTTTGAAAAACTTGGACGTAGCCGGTGGAAAAATAGTCAGCCCAATTAATTTAGCAAGCCATGGACACTTGAGTAATATTATAATCTTGACTATCCCTAGTAGTCCTGTAGGAAGTTTAGTAGCCTCCACTCCTTTTATAAAGAATTCATTGTCTCGATCTTTCATAGAATTCACACTTATGCCAAAGGCTGCTGTAGCAATTACATCGGTGGTGTAACGTCTAAAGGCCTCCTTCGTTTCGATTTCATGACAAAGCTCCGGATGGTCGACCAAATAGTTGACGAAATCGTGAGAACACTTTGATAGTAAGTCGAACATGAACTTCATTTTGCTGGCTGTGAAAGAGGGACTTAATGTATTCCTCATTTCTCTCCAACGATTTCCGCGCAAGAAAAATAAGCTTTTGCTAAACAACGCGTCGACGTCGTTGTTAACGAAGTCGCGATGATCCGGGAAATGTTCAAAGTCCTTCACGACCATGTTTTTAATCAGTTCGTGATCGCGCACAAGCAGGGTAGGCTTGAATAAATCCAGTATTCCAATATATTTAGCATCTGGATAGTAGTTGTACAAATATTGGAAATGATCAGTGAAAGAGATGTAGCCAAAAAACAATTTCCAATCCATAACAAAAGATGAAAACGAGTTTGGTAAGTAAGGTACGCCCTTGTTTTTCCAATAAGAAAATATTCGATGAATCAAAGTGATAATTTTCAAAACGCTGATAACGATCAAAGTACACAATAATAGCACGAAAGGCGACGGAAGTAATAATGTATCCATTGTGATGTGACAGAATAAGCCAAACGAGATGCTTCGTCGGACACTGCGTAGAACATTATAAACATGTACGTGAGACGTGCGCGCATATGTTACTGTGAAATAAAACGACGGAGGGGGAAACGCTTCTAGTATTATCACGACGATACCATGTGCAATCAGTAGAGATACGAGACATATGTTAGTTGATTTACGCACAACAATATTTGTTGAAATCGTGACTTCAATAAAGAGTCAATCTTGATTAATTTTATTCAAAAAATTCTATTTTAAGTTCAAAAGAATTGACAAAACATTGACAAAATATTGCATTAATTGTCAAGAATATAATTAGTTATTTATCTATACATTTAAACAAATATAATAAGTTAAATGCTTAATTAATTAATATTCTTACTTGACATTTGTAGTACTTAATTTTACATCAAATTTTAAGAAAATCTAACTAAACTAATAAAGTTTAATCAGTAAAAATAATCATTACTAAAAGAAGAAGAAACATGTGAGATGGATAGAAGATACGAAAGGTATATATGAGACATATAGAAATGCCTGGATACTGCTCATCGTGCAAACGTAAGTCACCATGATCTTAATTAACGGAAGGGCACGATTATAATTTATCAACTGCCGACTGACAACTTCATGAATTGTAATTCAAGGTTACACTATAGCGCGTACGATTGATATAAGCTATTGCTTAATAAAATGTAAGCTACTTCACGCCTTCCATGGCTTGTCGGTCAACATCACTGATGATGGTGTATAAACTTGGATTTTATTAATAAGCATAAACAATGAATCCAAATTAATCCTCTCGTTGATTTCCAGTGAGCAGAGATTAGAAACGCATAGAAATATAAAATCTTTATCTTGCATGATAAGTCTATGAAAAATTCACAGTTAACGTGATTGTACGATTCTCGAGTGCAATCATGCGTAAAATAACTACAGTAATGACACTTATATCATGTATCTTTTAAAGAAATATTACATTTAAAATTCATGTTTGGATATCATATCCATATCATGTCACTGAATTTTAAAAATAGCTCTCGGTAAATGACAATTTTAGAAATGCCACAACATTCTTAGAAGTTTCTAAGAAGAATACAAATCATCGTTGGAATAATATTGGACTACACGTGCCGCTCCAATTCATCCAGTAGTAGCTGTTACGCAATGAATAACGTGTACGGATAGTTTTTGATTAATTTCGTATTATTAAAAAATTATATTTAAAAAAAAAGAGAAAAAAGTGCACGCGCGGTGAATAACAACACAATATATGCAATTAGATAATAATATCGTAAAAGTGCTTTAATATACAAAAATACATTTAAAAATATTGAAAACATACAAAAAATTTTAAGCAAAAAATATTAACAGAAATATGATGTTGTGCAAAAAGACTTTTTACGTATATTTAAAACACATTATTACAAAGTCTATTTTTTGACATTTTATATAAGTCTTAAAATAATATTGTCAAAATGAAAACTTTATTATGATAATTTTTTAGAACATTTATGAACATATATAACAAGTGATATTGTAAATTTCATGATACTAACGGTATTATAATTACGACATAAATATGTATG
>NW_012090323.1:0-580 GCF_000956235.1 Wasmannia auropunctata | reverse complement strand
TCGCGCTCGCATACGGCGCTCTTTATCGCGCGACTGAAATGCACGATGTAATTTATGAGGGCAATTAATATCACAGATACAGTAACGCCAGTAACGCCACGCAGTTCGACGTCGATCCGGAGACGTCGTCACGCCGACGCTAAATATCGTACTTATATACAGCGCGCTTCGTGCGGCGCGCGAACCGTTCGCGCGCCCGCCTTCTTTATCTAATCCGCCGCCGCAATAATGCAGAATGACTTCGCAATCCCAGAATTATTATCTTTCTCTTTGAGGAAAACGGATTTTTTGTTATTTACTTACAGCGCGGGCGTGCGCGCATACACACACACACACACACACACACACTCACAGTTTAGCAATTTATGACTATTGCGAAGGCTTATTCGCATTCGTGCATATGTTTCGAATTAAATATATGTATGGATAGTAATTTTATTTAATGTAAACTATTCCGCTTTTTAAATTTCCTGAACAAGATTCTAATGTAACAATGGCATAGTGGAAATCTATATCTTCGATAATTTACGAGTATAATAGTTACAATGCCATTGCACAAAATTTTAATTTATAATATATA
>NW_012090322.1:9318-22428 GCF_000956235.1 Wasmannia auropunctata | reverse complement strand
TTTAAATCTTATTAAAGAATTATTATTATTATCAAGCGTGGACAAATAAGTGATAAACGTACTTAAAATTGGATTCAGAAATTTTTATTGACAAAATTAAATATTTCTTTATAAACTCGATTAGAACAAAAAATATTTTTGTTTTAATTCCAATTCTTAATTCATTGTTGATTCGATGTAATTGAAAGCTTTAAAGGAAGAAGTCGAAGAGGAAACACATTTATCGACGTACAGTAACCATGCTTCTCTATAAAGATTGAGATTTAATTTGTTTCAACATTGCATGCTCCACTAAATGAAAAAAATTAACTATAAAAGATAATTTGTAAAATCTTTATTAATGCAATTTTTATAACGATGAAACACACACGTACAAATGTTGCTATTTAATATATTGCAAATTAAATAAGATTACTGTATTTTTTAAACAATATTATTAAACAAAAATTTTTATTTTTTTCGTGCATTTTAATTTCATCACAATTTCAATGTAAAGTAACTTAGGAAGTGCGTTTTGCAGTCTGCATAATAATTTATTTAAATGATAACAATTATGTCTTAAGTAATACATACAATATACATTTTCTCACAATAATGAGAAAAGATACTTTTTATAAGTGCATTGTATAAAATTAATATTTATAATGGTTTTGCTTTATAGATATAATATTTATTTAAAAAATCGAATGTTTATATATTTAATTTAACACAGATGTCTTTCCCTTAAGATTTTTTAAATTTATCTTTTTATTTTTTTACATTGTTAATAAAATAATAATAGTGTAATAATAAATTGTGAAAATTCTAAATTCTTTGTAATCACAAAAATAATGTGATAACAATATTATTATACTATTTTTAAGAAAATTACAGTATTAGAATATCGCAATGGAAAACTAGGAGTTAAACATACTTTTCAGGGACATATATTTTTCAGTAAAGCTGAATAGATTTAAAACGTAATCACGAACAATGAATTGCAAAAATGATTAAAAATAGCAACAAGATAAGAGGCACATTCAATATTAGCATATCTGCATTAAATTATCTTTTTTGTCAATTTACTATAGATGATGAATTACATAACGATTTATGTAACTAACGATTACATATCGTTAGAAGACCGCTCAGGTCTCATCACGTTCGATTTACGTTTATTACACAATTCATTTATAGCTGACAACTCATATATGTATATTATATACAAGTATATTGATGTTAAAATTAATTGAATCTAATTGTTGTCATGGGAAAAGCAAAAGAATTGCGGAATCTTTTGAGAGTACAAAAAAAACTTTTTATTTAGTACACATACAGCAGCGGAATGAAAACGGTAAGAAGCGGCGATACAGAAAGAGGGAGCCCTATAGAAGGCCAACATAAAACGAAAAGAAACTATACTAAAAGTGTAAACTGCCAACTTAATATTCAAATTGCTTATACCAACACTAATAAAAAAAATTTTTAAATACACATTATAATAAGTCTTGTTTCAATTATTCTTTAAATGGGTCACAAAAGATAGATTCTTTATAAAAAATAGTTTACGTTCGATCGGGAAAGAGCTCCTCATAAGTAAAGAGTTTAACTATGTCGTTGGAAATCAAGATAACTCGTTTGGAGATCGTCTCTTCTAAAACCGGCTTAAGAATTTTAAAAATCTCTTCTTGATTGTTGCCTACAAAACTGTTAACAATTTCGTGTAATTGTCCTAATTCCGATCCATTCAAATCAAACGTGGTGTTGTAATTTTTGAGATCGAGATTGACCTTCATCTTTGATATATATGTATATTTTCTGCCGTCTCGAGTTGCCAGATTCATGTCCAGGTCTACTTTTGCCTGTATGTTATCTGCAAATCACAATTTAGTAATTTCCGTAAAAATGTAACAGGTTTTTAATTTTTTATATTAAAGTATATTTTCGTCGTATTTTTAATATCACATCGGTTATTTGCATACCCAAAGTAATATAAACCAGTCCCTTGTAGGCGATAGGCACCAGTAAACGTATGTTGAAATCATAAGTGGTGTTCACTTGGATCCGATTGAATAATAATTCAATATCGTAGTGGAGTTTGTCGAGATCTGTGTGAAGGTATTTTACGACAAAGTCACACATTCCCGTTATTTTTGCATCTCTAATGTATATTTTCGCGTTAGGCGTATCGGAAATGGCTAATTTGTCAAGAAAATATGGATTGGCTGACGGAACGCCCAATTCAGGAATTCCATCGCAGAGCTTTCCTTTCAAATTGTCAATGTTATTCGCGATGCATTCATCGAGATTCGGGTCTCTGCGGCCACACACATGAATGTAGGAGGCTGTAAAGAGTACACGCTATTTTTCTTAATCACAAACTTTTCAGCTAAATTACTAGTAAGTATGAATAAGAAAGATTAAAGGAAGATTAAGATTGTAATTTATTTATAAAATATTAATATTAAACAGCACATATTAATATCCATGTAGCATTAATAAAGCATTAAACCTTTTAAAAAATTTAATATATGGATGTATGAGTGATAAGGTTTTAAATGTAAACCAAGTCTTTTTTTTTGCTCTAAAATTGCTAAAGTGAATAAATATTCTATTCTTCTTTAAAAAATTTAATATACTGCAAAGCTTTTTTTAACAATGTAAAAGAGAGAGAAAGAAAAAAAGGAAAAAGAAAGAAAAATGAACGGAGCATGAAGAAAGAGAAAAACGTGGAATAATGATTCATTACAGCTGTCAAAATTAATAATAAAATAATTAATAATGAAAAATTTCTAAATATCGTTGAAGAAACTTTTAATCAACATTGTATAGTTTAGATATTAAAAAATACTCCGTGTTCTTTTCAACTTGCCAACTCTGGCAAACCTGTTACAAGTGACTGCACTCGCAGCCTATATAAGACTACAAGATAAATTGTCGTGTTGCGGAAATTCATTATAAAATGTTCTCACACATGTACATTCGTACATGCCATTCCATAAAATACGTAGATAAACGCTCGTCAAGGAATTTCTATAGAAGTCAATACCATGTCGCTACTGTTGCTTTGATTAATTACCCAAGGACTATAATGGCAATGGCTTCTTTTTGTTCACGATTTTTCGCACGCCTTGTCCTTCGCATTATTACTACCTAACGCACATCCACGATGCGCACGCAGTTTGCTTTGCTAATAGGTATGTCATACATTAAAATTATTGAAATCCTTCGTTTTACATTAAGATAAATCACCTAATTTTAAAAAAGTTATTAATTCAAATTTCTTCTAGCGGAGCGAGTGTAGTTTAAAAACCATAACAATTTAACTTTCTTTTCGCGAATAGCTAGGATAAATTGTGCATACGCGATGATAAAAATAAATACGTTTTTTTTTATTTACTCACGTATTTCTGCCGCAACATGTCCCGCTATAAGTGCAAAAGTAAAAATAGCAGCGAACATATTTTGAGCCCAGATGATTCTTTTTGTGAAGTAATACTTTATAGAATTGCAATGTTACACAACGATCGACGAACGTACATCAAGACCGATCCATGCAATTGATCAAGCTTTTATGTATGCGCACCTCCTCTTCAAATTGGTAAATAATCAGTCTTTCTCTTTATCTTTTTCTTTCTCTCTTTATAACAATGATTCATGCAAAAGATCATGGTCATATTCATGTCAATTGCACATACAATAATATCTTTTATTACGGGAAATAAACACACTTTTATTAATTAAAAACATAACTGACACTTAAAAATACATTCAACCAATTTCACGAAATTTTATAAAATAATGCACAGTTTAAGAAGTAATATAGCAATAGTAAAAAATAAAATCGCAAAAATAAATTTAACGAAAAATTGAATCTATTTTTACACAAAAAATTGTGTATATTTTTCTGTGAGTTTGTAAACCATTACAAATTTCCTTCAATTGTATGCCATTTATATTATAATAAATAAAATTAATATAAAGCGCGGAAAATTATGTATAATGTAATTGTAAAAATTAATTTTTAAGACTTTTTACAGCAAGAAAAGAGAAACAATTTTAGACAATTTTATCATTTATAATAATATTTTAATAAAAATATGTGTACAAAACAAACTCTGTGATTTGTTTTCTACATTCTGTAAAACAATTTCCACAAAATCTGCGGAATATGTAAAATTAAAACTGTTTTACAATTTCCTTATGCAAATGTAAAAAGTGTGGTTTATGACGTGCTAGATCTCCTTGATGTTGCAACTATATATGTTTTTAAAACGTTCAAAGTTTATAAATCTGCGACATTAGCAAAAAATAATGCTTCTTTTTGCTCTTAGTAATCAATTATAGTTTGCATACCGCGACGTAGCTCCAATCTGACTTTACTATATAAATGCTTAATGCAAAGAATCTTAATAAATTTATTATTTTAACTCGAAATGTAGAAATTTTGCATCTGTACATTTTATTGAAGTTTCATTTATTTTGTGTTGATGCATTTTCTTTTGATATATAAAAAAAGTTCTTTGAAAATATGTTTGATGTATTTTATCATTTTATAACGAATCGCTGCATAATAAAAATATATTAGATCTAAAATAAAACAATATCAAAATTGTACATATTTTTTCGTACATTCAAATTTAAAATAATATTAAGACAGAAAAATGTCATTATTTAATTAAAATTTTGTTACGTATAAATAATCATTATTTTGTACAAAATCTGTATTGGCACACTAGCAATCAGTAACAATATATTTAAGATATATTTATAAAATAATATACATTTTTGTTATTTAGTAAAAGAATAAATTGTTTTTAAAGTATTACAACAAATCTTGTTCCAATTATTCTTTAAATAGATCGCAATTGATGGATGAAATAATCATATATGTGTCACAATAGATCAAAATTTATGTTCGATCTGGAAAGAGCTCCTCATAAGTAAAGTGTTTGACTATGTTATTGGAAATTGAAATGATCTCATTGGAGATCGCTTTTTCTAGAACCGGTCTAAAAGTTCTAAGAATCTCCTCTTGATTATTGCCTACAAAATTAGTAACAATTTCACGCAGTTGATTTAATTCCCTTTGGTTTTGATCAAGCTTAATATAATATCCTTTGATGTCCAGCTTTATCGTCAACTTCGATATATACATATATCTTTGGCCGTTTTTGGTAACCACTTTTATGTCTGCGCCTACTTTTGCTCCTACATTATCTATAAGATATTAGAGTCAAGTAATTTTAATGAAAAAATTATCAAAAATATATTTTTGACTATTGGCGATTGACTAGAGTCCTTCTAGTCAGAGTCAAGACATAAGATCGTAGTGTGGGGCCTTCACGTATTCACTTATTCATTAACACTTATTCATTATCAATTGGTCAGGATATGGCGCCGATCAATCGCGAGAGAGCTTGCTTATGTCTCGACTCTGACTAGAGGAACTCTACAACATTAGAGTTACTATAATCAGAGTTAGGACAAATAAGAGGCTCCTCCTGATTGGCCAAGGGATCTGCCGCCATGTTTCAGATTATCGATGTGGTAGTGAATGTATGTAAATAGGTGAAGCGCCTTTTGAATGTACGGACGACTTGTCACATTTTGAAACCTGCGCGCGCAAATATTGACTGTTTCCGATTGACCTGAAACATGGCGTCCTTCGGGGTCATATACTCATATGTCTTAACTCTGATTATAGTAACTCTATACAACATATATTCATCATGACATCTGATGGCAGAAAAATAAACTATAGTATATTCTGCAATTGTTATTAACATTTTCATAAGTATTTATAGTCGGTTCTTATTTTAAGATCACCTTAAGTATAAATGTCCTAAGACCATTATTACGGCTTAATGTCGGATCACAATAAGGATTTTAAGCCACCGTAAGACATTGACCAATTACAATCGAAACATCCATGGATCAACAAGTATTGAATTAAACAATTTTTGACACTACCAAATTGTTTTGCGCTTTACTTACCGCGCAATTACAATCGATTATTCTTCTCATATTCGACTACGCGATTGGTCTATTTCTTACTACTTAGAGCTTAAAATCCTCTAAAATTGTGGCATCTTAAGACTGTAGTTTAGACGATCTTAAATATAAGAATCGGCTATAAATACCAGCCTTTTAGATTTTTTTAATGAATCACATGTATTTTGGCATTTATCTAGAAGGTCACAACCATATTGGATAGATCTCGCCCCTATATCAGTTACCAATATTTCATAGATGTTTTAAAAATATTTATCTTACTTATCTTAATATCTTATTATCAAATGGATTAATTATTTTATATACCTGTACTAATATAAACCTGCCCTTTATTAGCGATGGGCACCAACAGTTGTAGGTTGAGATCATAAGTGCTGTTTATTTGGATTTGTTTGAATAATAAATCAACATCAAAATGTAATTTGTCGATGTCCATATGAAGAGAATTTATGGTGAAATCGCATAGTCCTGTCACTTTTGAATCCTTGATATATAATTTGGTATTGGGTGTATCAAAAATTACTAGTTGATCAAGAAGAAGTGGATTAGTCGATCGAATATCTAGTTCTGGAATTCCTTCGCAGATTTTGTCCTTCAAATTTTCGATGTTGTTCAAGATGCACTGATCGAGATTCGGATCTTTGCGTCCGCAAATATTAATATAGGAAGCTGTAAGGAACATAAAATCATTTTCGTTAACTTCTAATAAAAATTGTGAATTTGAAAATAAAATAAATAAAGCAACAGAATAAATAAAGCGTTAAAATATATTTCAAAGAAACGTGCAATTTTTACGTTGCAATTTTTGATGCGATAGTTTTTAATTTATATACAACACTTAAACAGAATATTAAAATAAAATCTTAAAAGATTTAATATAATCGAAATTTTTTTTGATAGCGACAAATAGAGAGAAAGAGAGAGTGAGAGAGAGAGAGAGAGAGAATAAGAACAAACATTAAAATATAATAATTATTATCGCAATACTTCCAAATTAAAAAAACAAATTAATTGTTCAAAAATCTTGTTTTACATCAAGATCAATTACAAAACTTAAAAATTAATATTTTATTGAAACGCATTTTGCAATTATTGCACCAAATTTTTTGTAGTATAAATAGTACAAAGTGGCGTCCGCAATGAGACTTAAGGCTTAAAATTTAAGAAAATTGATCAATAACTATCAATTATTCTTCTCACGCGAGATGAATAACCGACTATGATTGATCAATTTTTTAAAATCTTAAGTCTTAAGTCTCATTGTAGACGTCGCTCAATTAAAAGCTTTTTTACATATAATATCAAAATAATATGCGTTGTAACAGAAACAAATATGCATTTCTTATTTTTACTTACGTACTTCTGCTGTCACATGTGTTGTTATAAGGACAAAAGCAAAAGCGGCGGCAAGCATTTTTCAGATTAACGGAGCGTTTCTTCCAAAACTTTTTAAGATTATAATATTATTGAAAGTAGTATTATACTTAGAAAACAGTAATGTAATGCTAACAGCTGGACGATATGTATCAAGACTGAGATAACCGTCGTACTTATATGTATCCTGTTTTGCGATTTAATTTATCCTCTCTCTGTCTCTTTCTAATGATTCATTCTACCTTGAAGACGGTAATTATGTAATTATATATGTATGCATCTATAGAGTATGTACCTTCTTTCATAGGAATTAAAAAATAAAATTTTTATTGAATAAAAATACGTTTAACACATATTGCATAAATAAATTATTGAAATAAAAATATATAAGAATTTATGGCATTAACAAATGTTAATTTGCATGTAACTGTACTTTTGTAGAAAAAATACACAATTCAACAAACACTAAAATATTAATGCTAAATATAAAATTGTAAGAATAAAAGATAAAAACTGCATTAGAAAATGTTGTTTTATACAGTCATAGCATATTAGCATAGTTAATTTGATTTCTTCTAACGTCACGTGTAAATGTAATTAACATGTAGAACGTGTGAATCAATTTTGTTGTAAAAAATTATTAGTTTTTTAACATCATAATTATGGATGACGGAAACATAGAATGAAAAAAAGAAGATAAAAATAAAAATAAAAATTTAAAAATTTAGTTTATTTTTATATAATTAATATAGTTTTCTCGAACTTTCCATTCCCGAATGTATGCAAAATATTCTTATCTTTTTTTTTTAATTATCTTTATCAAAGAAAAAGCTTACGTATTAATTAACTTTTTAAATATTTAGAAAATAATTTCAAAATTTCAAGAATATACATTTTAGCAAATGTTACATGTAATAGATATAGACAATAAGATATGCAGCTTGTGACGTGTGCAACATTGTTTAGATAGTATCAATTAACCGCAACCGCACAACTTATATGTGTTTTCGTAATCTACGAAATAATTAACTTCCTACTTATTTCTCATAACTAATTATTTATGCTTTGAACAAAACGTCTGTGTTATATAAATGCTAAATCTATGCAATGAATCACAATAAATCTGTTATTTTAGTGTAAAAAATGGGGAAATTTTTACATACAGAATGAAAAAAGGTATTTCCGCTCTATATTCTTATAATATTATGTCATCAAAATTCTTTCTTCCATATATTTTTTTCTTAAATAAACAATTCTTTTAAGACCTCTTTAATGTTTCTTTTTTAAAAATACTCTTACAAGTCTATTTATAATTAGATATACATATTAAATAGAGTATCAAAGTTCGCAGTTTTATCCGAGTACGAGACAATTATATTACAATTACTTGAGTCATAATAATTTCTAAATAATACATATTTCTACTTATGATATTCAAACATTTAACATAAGAACATTTATATAAAAATAGAATTTATAATAATCATATCTCGAAAATCTTAATAAAGGCTTAAGGTATACAATAATTTAAAAAATTTTACGTTAACATAAAATTAAGACTACTATAGTTAATAATCTTAATTCCAATATTTTTTCCAATAATATTTTTTTACACATAATGATATTTGACTTACAATCAAAATCTTCTAACTTTGTAAATGTTTCGATCACGTTTTGGAGTTTCTTTAGCGAAATATTCGTAATAAAGAGTAAAGTCTTCTATAAGCGGATCAAGCGGATCGTCATTATTCTGTTATGTTTTATTAATATCACGACTTACACTGTGTCTATATGTGTCAAAAAGAATTAAATTATCTAAATAGTGAAAATCAATGTCGGTGAAACTACGGTTGATTAAAAAATGACTGATAAACAATTTTATAATTTTATATGAATTTTAAGCATTCTACGCGATTAAAAAGTTCAATGTCGAGAACGTAGATAAGGATCATTCTGTTAAATTCCACGCATTGCGAATTCCTGCTATTACTTGACTGTTTTTACGTCAATATCGCCTCGAATGAAAATCTCTGTTACGAAGAAACATTGTTTAGTGGAATATTTATAGCTACGAGGCATAAAAGGTTGCATAAGTTCTCTAATAATAACGGTTTTAACTAGTGTCGGATATGGCATCCTATGATGAACGGATTAAATGCAAACGTTTGGAAAATTAAGTGTAATTTACATGATTCTTTCTAATGATTGACATGAGTTAATTAGTTGATAGCTATAAATGAAAAAGATACAATTGTTATTAATTATGTTCCTTGGATCATAATGTAGAAAATTAATATATTTCTTGCCGTCTAAGATAAGAAAAACATTTCAATTACTTTAAAATATTCTAATTTTTAGCTAATTATTCAATTTTTATAATTCTTTCACATTTTTTTAACAAACATACAACGTTAATTATTAGAAAAAATAGCATTAGTTATAAAATTACATGTTAAAAGATTATAATCAATTCTGATAAGTCGAATGCAAATAAAATAACAATAAGGTATTATTGAAACAATGATTTGATTCGAATCTTATATCAAATAATTGTCAAATAAAAGATGAAAAGATAATTATTCATACTTTTCTAATTATTCTCTATTTTAAGTTTTTTATGAATTTTAGAATGTTTTATAGTAGCGTATCTTTGAGAATATGTTTATGTAATTATATCTAGTTCTCTCTACATCGTCAATATATAAGTAATAAAGTTTAGGATAATATTTTCACAAAGTCACGTTCAAAATAAGATAGTAGCAAACATCTTTTTTTCTCATTTTTCAAATGTTTCTCTATAAAAATAAATATTAGTACTTTGTATAAATCTATGATAGCAATAATTACAATAGTCGTTAGACGTCTATTGTCGTTATACGTCAGTTTCCGTTATCGATAGACAATTATATTCTTTGTATTGTTAATTTTAAAGCATTGTTACAAACTTTAGTCTTTAAAAAGATTGCGTAATACTCGACATAATCTTATAAGAATGAATGTTAAAATTTCAAACCATTTACATTTATTCTGGGAAAAGCTCGTCATAAGTGAAGTGTTTAACTATATCATTGGCAATCGAGATAATTCGTTTGGAGACCACCTCTTCCAGTGTCGGCTTAAGATTTTTTATAATCTCTTGTTGATTCTGGCCTACAAAGTTATGAATAATTTTATTCAATTGAGCAGATTGCTCGTCGTTCACGTCGTACAGAACGTCATAGTTTTTTATATCCATATTGATCTTGATCTTTGACAAGTACGTGTATTTCTTGCCATTTTTGGTTACTATTTTAAAGTCCATGTTTACTTTTGCTCCTACGTTATCTGTAAGCACAGAATTTGTTAATGAAATTATATCTGATGTTTCTTTTCTGTTGAAATAAATTTTTAGACATTTGTATTTCATTTTAATTAAAAAGTCGATTATTTCTTACCTGCAGAAAAGTAAAGGAATCCTTCACGTGCAATGGGTACCAGTAAACGTATGTCGAAATCATAAGTGGTGTTTCCTTGAATCTGGTCGAATGTAAGCTCAATATAGTAGTGTAAATTATCAATATCTGCACGAAAATATTTTATTTCGAACTCGCAGAAACCTGTTATTTGCGCATTTTTTATGTATAATTTGATGTCGGATGCCTCGACAAGAACAATTTTCTCCACAACAAATGGATCATTCGACGGAATATCCAATTCCGGTATTCCTTTGCAGATTTTACTCTTCAAATTGTTAATATTATTCACAATACATTGTTCAATTTTTGGATCATTGCGACTGCAAACGTGAATGAAGGAAGCTGTAATAGATTTTATTTGTTTTTTTATAACAAAATACTTTTAATAAAGTTGTCAGTAGAATTAATGCAACAACGTTAACGTTATTTTAAAATAACAAACACTAGACTAACCATACGCGCATTACACAAATGTCATTTATTCCATAAAAAAATAATTTTTTAATATTAAGAAAAATTAAATTTTGTTAAGCATATGTACTGTATATAAATGCATAAAGAAAAAAATATTTAGTTTTAATTGATTATTTTATTAAAACTAAATATTTTTTTCTTTACGCTTTATATACGTATACAGTACGTATACTTAATAAAATTTAATTTTAATAAAATATAATTTTTTTTAATATTAAAAAATTATTCTTTTTTATTACACTTTTTTTCAAAACATACGTTATAGAATTAATAAAATTAAATTTTATTAATTGTATAACAAATGTTTCAATAAAATAATCGATTAAAACTAAATATTTTTTTCTTTATGTATTAATATGTAGTACGTATACTTACATATAAAATATACAATATACATACATATATAGCACAGAATAAACTTTTGTTTTAATAAATTTGTGAAAAATAAACTCGTTCAAAATATATTAAAAATAAAAACACGACAGTGCTGATTTTTGAAAATTTTCGAGCTGATTCAAACTGACACAAATATTATTAAAATTTATCGTAATAAAAATAATATTATATATAATATTATATTATAAATAGAATCTTTCCATTCTTTCTTAAAATTACTATGAGAAGAATCCTGATCACATAATGATGAAAACAAATACATATCTTTTTACTTACGTATTTCCGCAACGGCGTATGTAGCTACAAGTGCAAAAGCAAAGATTGTAGCAAACATTGTCCAAGCCAAAAAACAATTTCGTGCAAAAACTACTTTCTAAAACTATACTGTCAAAGAACAGACGATCTTAACAGCCAAATATCAAAGAGTAGACATATTAATGATTAAACAGTTGACGATGTCTCAAAACTGACTCATGTGAGCTGATCAAGCTTATATATATACATCTTTCATTCACACAGGATTTGCATAAATAATCGGCCCTTCCTTTCTTATATGTATAATCATGATGTTTTTTTATTCACGGCCATACTTACACTCGCTATATAGGTATTACGCAATTGTATGAATAATGAATAACAAATGACGCAATATAGGAAAAAAATTTTCAGTTAATAATTGCGTTGCGAATTCGACATTAATTCGGCGTGTATAATTCGGCAGTTTAAATGGCCAAATAATGATTTCAAAAAATTCATATAGAAACACTATTAGGTACTAAGTTCTCGACTGTATGTATGTATGATCCTTTTATCTCCTTATGTAAAGCATAGGATGTCTACAAGCCTTTTCCATCTTATTCTATTAGAGGTAATTGCTTCTATTTCTACCCAGCTTTTTCCTATTGTTTCTACTTCTTTGTTGACCATTCTTCTCCATTAAAATCAAAGCATATGAGAGGTGAAGGATCGAACTCAAGATCGCCGAATCAATTATGAATCAACGTGCTCGCACATCGAGTCATTTGTTACCCCGCGGTCTGTATTCGTTTCTCAAATCAATTGCTTTTCGGACTTGCGGGTGATTAGCCCACAGAATCTTATTCAACCGTCAGAGTTATACTGACTGTAGCCTCGACTGTAGAAGACGCTTTTAAATTTATTTGTGTATATGTTTAAAACTTTTAGTTTTAATAAATAAAATTAAATAGAAGAAATAGATTCCAAAGAATAAATCAAATATAGTGAAATAATTGCCTGTGAGAGCCGACACGGGTGTTAGTGTGTGAAATTCTTATCCACAATATTCAAACACACACGATCTGCGCGTCGCGGTTTGTCGATTTGAATATTGTAACAATAAGAATTTCACACACTAACACCCGTGTAGGCTTTCATAAGCAATTATTTCACTATATTT